>NW_028221424.1:193402-198402 GCF_014529385.1 Adiantum capillus-veneris | reverse complement strand
CAATTCATATTGGAACCTTGTGTAAAAAATTCATCAAAATAGGGTCCATTTCTGGCAGCAAAAGTCTTCATGTGGTCCCCTTAGCCTAGACTTTCATTTGATTCCAATGGACACCTCATGCCATATGAAAGTATGACATTGTTCATTGACAAAGTTTTGTAATCATGCTTGCAATAATGCATTAAAATAAGAGTATCTTTAAAATCATGCCACCTAGTGTCCCACTAGGATTTGATTCCCTCCTAGTAGCTATTTAAAAAGAAATATAAGAAAAATATAAAAAATACATAGAATATATATATATATTAGAGTTTACCCTAGATATAGGATCTAGCTAGGGTGTGACATGATAATGAGATAGTAGAAATAAATAATCAATGCTTTTTGCCCCAAGTTAAAGAGACGGAGCTATTGACGTTTTTCCCATAGTATTTTCTGATGGTAAAGTAAGAATAGGTTACCCTTGAGATAAATAATAGGATGAGATAGAAATCATATTATTATACTTAAATATGCATATGTACATTATAGAAAATATAATTATGTATCTAAAAAGTTACAAGATAACTCTTGTAGCATGCATTCCCACTATGTACGTATCACAGCATGACATCCACCCCCTCCAAACCTGCACATCCTCCGGCATGTGCCAGCCTCATGGTAACTTGTGAAAGCAATTGTATCCCCTGTCATCCCATGACCTCCTCCAGGATCATATGGGTAACTCAAAAACTTGTATTGTACTAAGCATTGAGATTCTCCGCATCTTTTAATTCCTCTCAGATCAAAAGGAATTGTTATATACATCTGTCTCCAAAACATCTGTAACAAATCTCCATTATGTGCAAAATCTTCATGATGAAGAGACATAAGTTCCTCATCCTCCTCTTCAAAAAACACTTCTAAGCTTCCTGTAATATACTGGAAAGATTTTTGAAACTGCACTTCAACCTTCTCACCAACCTCTAAATCCATATGTACCTCTTTCGCATAGAATTCTGAATCTGTATTCTCAAAAGAATCCTCTAGATAGCCTTTCTCAACATCGAGAGAAACCTCAGAATTATGTATGGTAAACCTCTCATCAATTCTCTCACCTTTTACCAAATACCTCTCCAGCTTTACATCATAAAACTTTGCATACCTCTCAAATATGGTGTCTAATTCCCTTGCTCCCCCGTCACTTGTAACCGACTGCTCAAAAACCTCCTTGGAGTTAGTCTCTGACACAATATCTTCACCCCTTCTTCCTTTTTGACCCATCCCTAAATTATCTTCAACTGAATCATGTCTCCACTCATCTAGGGAGAACCCTTCTTAATTACATGACTTTGGTGTCAGCATTGAGCTAGCATCCTCTTCTTGCTTCAAGGCATCACCATGTATACCCTTCATATCCATAGCAGATAGATGCTCACAAACCTGCTTGCAATTTATACCCTGTGACACAAGACCTAAATCCCTTTTATGCCTCAGATATTGTTTGCATACCTGCAGGCAACCGAAATTCTTAGAACCCTGTATAGTAGGCACTTTATGGCAAGCATCTTTATTTGCATCTTCACACAGGTCAAAAATATCACCCCAATCACAGACCATATCCGAAGAAGTTTCTTGCTCTTCTACTCTATCCTCTGATGTCACTTCAACCTGTATAGCATTCCCAAACACTTCTCTATCTTTGATTTGTGAATCTTGAAGATTCATAGCTTCATCCGCAGAACCCCAATCCTTATGCAGAGAATCTGCATCTGTCATTCATTCCTCTACCATGGAATTGTGAAAGCTTGCTGCATCTAGCTCTAAATAAGGCACAATTTCATGAGTCATCTGCATCACATCTTCTACCCCATATATACAAGACATACATATTACTCTGTCTGTGCACTCCTCTTCTTCCACCTCGTCTAGCTGAGGTACTTCACAATCCGCAATGCTACTAGCAGAGCTATCCTCACAAAGGAAGAGATTTTCAGTCACCCCCTCTAAATTAGCACTTTTGCAGCTAGGCATATCCATTTGGGTAGTACCACATGCATCAAACTCGCATAGGAAAGCATGATAATGACTTCTTCATCCTGGTATATGTCTTGAGCATAGGCATCCGGCTCTCTAAACTTGGTAAAAGTTCTTGGATCTGCTCAAAAGTAGATTGTAGCACATCACTAATATAGCCGTCTTCCACCTGTTTTCCCTTCACATCCTCTGTCAAAACCATTTCATCCTCATCCTTGTATATACACTCATGTGCATCTTCAAACAAATCAAAAGGAGCGTCCAAATCATCTATCATAGCCGACGAGTTTGCATCATCCTCTAAGTCGCTTTGAGCCGTTTCAAGCGCTTGGATAGCATCATGAGAGTCATTATCTTGAGATACGAAGGTTACAAGACCCAAACGTTCATAAATAGCTTCCACTATGTCTGCTTCATCAGCATACAATAAATTTGCATCTTGCAAAAGATATGCATTCTATTACTACTTCTAATTAGCCTGTATGAAACCGGCTCAAAGCGACTTAGAGGATGAAGCAAACTCGTCGCGGCTATGATAGATGATTTTGGACGCTCCTTTTGATTTGTTTGAAGATGCACATGAGTGGGTATATACAAGATGAGGCTGAAATGGTTTTGACAGAGGAAAGTGAGAAAGGAAAACAGTGGAAGACGCTATATTAGTGATGTGCTACAATCAACTTTTGAGCAGAACCAAGAACTTTAACCAATTTAAGAAGAGCTTCAGTAGATGTCCTATGCTACAAACATATACCAGGAATGAAGAAGTCATTATCAATGCTTCCTATGCGAGTTTGATGCATGTGGTACTACCCAAATGGATATGCCTAGCTGCAAAAGTGCTAATTTAGAGGGGGTGACTGAAAATCTCTTCCTTTGTGAGGATAGCTCTGCTAGTAGCATTGCGGATTGTGAAGTACCTCAGCTAGACGAGGTGGAAGAAGAGGAGTGCACAGACAGAGTAATATGTATGTCTTGTATATATGGGGTAAAGATGTGATGCAGATGACTCAAGAAATTGTGCCTTATTTAGAGCTAGATCACCAAGCTTTCACAATTCCATGGTAGAGGAATGAATGACAGATGCAGATTCTCTGCATAAGGATTGGGTTCTGCGGATGAAGCTATGAATCTTCAAGAATTCACAAATCAAAGATAGAGAAGTGTTTGGAATGCTATACAGGTTGAAGTGACATCAGAGGATAGAGTAGAAGAGCAAGAAACTTCTTCGGATATGGTCTGTGATTGGGGTGATATTTTTGACCAGTGTGTAAGATGCAAATAAAGATGGCTTGCCATAAAGTGCCTACTATACAGGGTTCTAAGAATTTCGGTTGCCTGCAGTATGCAAACAATATCTGAGCATAAAAGGGATTTAGGTCTTGTGTCCACAGGGTATAAATTGCAAGCAGGTTTGTGAGCATCTATCTGCTATGGATATGAAGGGTATACATGGTGAGCCTTGAAGCAAGAAGAGGATGCCTAGCTCAATGCTGACACCAAAGTCATGTAATTAAGAAGGTTCTCCCTAGATGAGTGGGACATGATTCAGTTGAAGATAATTTAGGGATGGTTCAAAAAGGAAGAAGGGGTGAAGATATTGTGTCAGAGAGACTAACTCCAAGGAGGTTTTGAGCAGTCGGTACAAGTGACGGGGAGCAAGGGAATTAGACACCATATTTGAGAGGTATGCAAAGTTTTATGATGTAAAGCTGGAGAGGTATTTGGTAAAAGGTGAGAGAATTGATGAGAGGTTTACCATACAAAATTCTGAGGTTTCTCTCGATGTTGAGAAAGGCTATCTAGAGGATTCTTTTGAGAATACAGATTCAGAATTCTATGCGAAAGAGGTACATATGGATTAGAGGTGGTGAGAAGGTTGAAGTGCAGTTTCAAAAATCTTTCCAGTATATTACAGGAAGCTTAGAAGTGTTTTTGAAGAGGAGGATGAGGAACTTATGTCTCTTCATCATGAAGATTTTGCACATAATGGAGATTTGTTACAGATGTTTTGGAGACAGATGTATATAACAATTCCTTTTGATCTGAGAGGAATTAAAAGATGCGAGAATCTCAATGCTTAGTACAATACAAGTTTTTTGAGTTACCCATATGATCCTGGAGGAGGTCATGGAGACAGGGGATAAGGGGATACAATTGCTTTCACAAGTTACCATGAGGCTGGCACATGCCGGAGGATGTGCAGGTTTGGAGGGGGTGGATGTCATGCTGAGATACGTACATAGTGGGAATGCATGCTACAAGAGTTATCTTGTACTTTTTAGATACATAATTATATTTTCTATAATGTACATATGCAATTTAATATAATAATATGATTCATCTCATCCTATTATTTATCTCAAGGGTAACCTATTCTTACTTTACCATCAGAAAATACTATGGGAAAAACGTCAATAGCTCCGTCTCTTTAACTTGGGGCAAAAGCATTGATTATTTAATTCTACTATCTCATTATCATGTCACACCCTAGCTAGATCCTATATCTAGGGTAAACTCTAATATATATATATATTCTATGTATTTTTATATTTTTCTTATATTTCTTTTTTAAATAGCTACTAGGAGGGAATCAAATCCTAGTGGGACACTAGGTGGCATGATTTTAAAGATACTCTTTTTTAATGCATTATTGCAAGCATGATTACAAAACTTTGTCAATGAACAATGTCATACTTTCATATGGCATGAGGTGTCCATTGGAATCAAATGAAAGTCTAGGCTAAGGGGACCACATGAAGACTTTTGCTGCCAGAAATGGACCCTATTTTGATGAATTTTTTACACAAGGTTCCAATATGAATTGGAAAATGCATATAAAACGGAAGTCGTAGGTAATGAGCTGAAGTTTTTGCCCATATGTTTACTTTTTTTATTTGGAGCCACGGTTGAGGAGATATGATCAAAATACTGGACCCCAGTCTGCCCACATCATGCAGGACAGCTCATTTCCAACTTTTCTA
>NW_028221424.1:185902-188402 GCF_014529385.1 Adiantum capillus-veneris | reverse complement strand
ACTGCTTGGTTTTGGTCTATACTATATTAGTGTTATAAAGCTTTAACATTTACTCACTTAGCCATGAATGGTGATTGTGTGCAGGGTTATGTCTGATTGTGGGCATAGTGGTTATTCTACTGATCCTATATGGTGGGGTTGGTTGGTGTATGACTCTATATGGTGGGGTTGACCCACTTGTGGGGTGTAAGACATTGACCTGTATGGTCTGGTAAGGCTGATGTGGTGGTTATACTAAGGATGATATGACTCAGGTTGGTTATCGTGCATACCACTCTTGTTCAGATACGGTCCATGTTGTTGTGTTTAGGGATCTTGAGCAAATTTGCTTAAATGAGCCAAATGAATGGTTGGTTATGTGATGGATGGTGACCAATATGGTTATTGTTATGATGGGTTGTGAATTATGGTAAATATCGTTGTAAATTGGGCTGCTCATAAGGTCGTATGTGGTTGCTTACTACATTGATGTTATGGGAATTGTGGTACATGTCCCTAGCTTTTTGAACAAATAATGAAATTTGGAATACTCCATCTATATGGGGTTTAACACATATACTTACTACCTTACATATGGTCATCGACTCCAACTAAATGGGTGTAGGGCTTATTCACTAATGTCTTTTTATGTTACAGGTGACTTCCAAAGTATAGAATTGACTATATATATGAGTACTGTCACTGACCCAAAAAAAAAACAGCAATTAATGCCAAACTCTGTAAAGGCAAGAAGCAGGTTATGTGGCCTACTTCAAAGCTAAATTGCCTTATAAAACTCGTCTCCTGCCTTATCTCATGAGAGCTTGTAAAGCACAAGGGGCTCCATATGGGTTTCCAACTTGTAAATAAAACCATCTCTGATAATATAATAAGCTTTACCTATCGTATTATTTATCATTGAAAGCAATTAAGTTGGGTGACATCTATAACATGTGAGATACCCTGGATACGGTGCCAATGCTAATTGAAAGTTGTGTTTTTCCAGGATGCAGGTGAGGGTTACCTTCTCAACTATGGTTTTCAAGTTCCTTGGCTTGAAGATGGCGGAGTTATAATCTTTAGGCTCTTGATTCTCTTGTAGTTGTGTATAAAGTCCGTTCTATACTATGAATAGGAATTATACCTCTTTTTTTTGACATAGTTTCTAGTGTCTTTTGTAATTTGAAAGGATTCTTTGGTGTTTATGTTATATTATACTGGAACACACACATTTATATATATGTGTGTGTGTATAACACACACACACACACACACACACACCATGACATCAAGAGAGAAGGAATAGAGAGAATATAGTATATACTATGTCACATGTAACTTTGGTCCCATAGGTCATATTTGACCTCTGAGGACGATAATAATCTATCTCTCTCTCTCTCTCTCTCTCTCTCTCTCTCTCTCTCTCTCTCTCTCTCTCTCTCGATGTCATGGTGTGGTGTGTGTGTATATATATATATATACTCTCTCTCTCTCTCTCTCTCGATGTCATGGTGTGTGTGTGTGTGATATATATATATAATAAATATATATATATAATATATATATATATATAAATATATATATATATATATATATATATATATAATACTCTCTCTCTCTCTCTCTCTCGATGTCATGGTGTGTGTGTGTGTGTGATGATATATATAATATACACACACACACACACCATGACATCGAGAGAGAGAGAGAGAGAGAGAGTATATATATATATATCACACACACACACACCATGACATCGAGAGAGAGAGAGAGAGAGAGAGAGAGAGAGAGAGAGAGAGAGAGAGAGAGAAGAGGAGAGAGAGATTATTATCGTCCTCAGAGGTCAAATATGACCTATGGGACCAAAGTTACATGTGACATAGTATTTTTGTGTGGTTGATGAGTGACTCGTGATGCTCCAAAATTGTGGTGATCAGAGCCATAATGGAGAGCCCACACTGTGGCTAAAGAGGAAAGTGTGTAGGTCCAAGTCATGCTAAAAATGTGAGGGAAACAAGTTCAGATGTGACCAAAGTTGGGCACTCTAGTAGTGTGTGGTACTTAGACTCTCAAACTTGCAGTGAGAAACATGTGCACAATCAATTTGTCTCTTCTCCATTACCCCAATCCCTGTCTCGCATCGAAGGGAGTGGGAGCCAAGTCGAATCGCTACAATAGTGCGTATTGATAACAGGGGGATAGGCTCAAGCATGTAAGGGTGAGTACGATTTCCTCTTTCAGTGAAGAACATGGTTTTGTAGTTGGGTGCAATATGGGTGGTGTAATGTATGAAGCGCAAAGGGGGAGGGAGAGAGAGAGAGAGAGAGAGAGAGAGAGAGAGGAGAGAGAGAGAGAGAGAGAGAGAGAGAGAGAGAGAGAGAGAGAGAGACATAATGGGAGTGGGATCGTTGTTATAAAGAAAGGGATTGAGGGAGAAACAATGAGAAAGGTTGTAGGAGAGGGATGTAGTTAATCAAGGCGATGGTGGTGGAGGGGGTGGGGGGGGGGGGGGGGGGGGGGG
>NW_028221424.1:156567-185702 GCF_014529385.1 Adiantum capillus-veneris | reverse complement strand
AAAGGGGTAAACCGAATATGGAGCTTGAGAAAGAGATAATTGGGCTAAGGGCTTGATAGAGAGAGATAAGCTCGAGGGGTTCACTATGTGTAAAACTACCATATCACGGCGTTCAAGACATGTTTGTAAAACCCCTTATCTGTGAAATTTGTTAAGAATATAATGTACCCTTTCTTTAAAAAATCTGTAAGTTGTTTTCAAATTTGAAAAAATAATTCCTTTTTGTATATATATTTCTATTAAATTTCAAGTACTTTAAATACCCTTTTGTTGAACTCACGTGATAGGTTAAATTTTTATTAGGTGACCTCCCCGGGGAGATAAGTGAGAGCTTGAGTATACGAGTGGGCTATGGATTTTAATGGAAATCGAGATATGGAGCTTAGGTTTGAGGACAAGAGGGAGTTATGAAGCTTGAGAGGTATGGCTCTTCATATGAGAGAGAGAGAGAGAGAGAGAGAGAGAAGAGAGAGAGAGAGAAAGAGAAGAGAGAGATCTCGATTTCCTTTAAAATCCATAGCCCATAGAGATATAATCAAGCTCTCAGTTATCTTCCCCGGGAGGTCACCTAATAAAAATTTAATTATCACGTGAGTTAAGAAAAGGGAATTTAAAGTACTGAAATTTTAAAAGAAATATATATACAAAAAGAATTATTTTGAGAGAAATTTGAAAATTACTTAATTGAGATAATTTTTTAGATTTTTTAAAGAAAGGGTACATTAGATTCGATAACCAAATTTACAGATTAAGGGGTTTTACAAACATGTCTTGAACGCATGATATGGTAGTTTTTACACATAGTGAACCCTCGAGCTTATCTCTCTCTATCAAGCCCTTAGCCCAATTTCTCTCTTTCTCAAGCTCCATATTCGCCTACCCCTTTCAATTAATCTACCATAGCCCGAATATCCATTAAGCATCATAAGCAAGATTATTTCTCTAATTCTTTGAATTAAAGCCAATATCACGTTTATCTCTCAATTGGTACCAGGATTATCTCTCAATTTAGCATTTATCTGGCTCACTTAAAGATACAACCTGCTTATCTCTCTCTTAGGCTCAAGAGAATAATGTTTTCCACCTGTAGCTTGAGTTGCTCTCTGTACTAGTAATTGGATTTGGAAACCTTGCATGGGTGTAAGCCGCATGTATGAGCTACACAATGTCGGGAGGCTATCAAGGCTCACTAGAGTGCATTGCCTACAGACAGCACTTATGAAAATCATTTCTCTCTAATCAATTTGGAATTAGAAAGGCCTACAGGGTTTTTTGTCAAATTATGCGCATCGAGCGAGTGTATTGAGTGTGTAGCCTCTCTCTCTCCTCTCTCTCTCTCTCTCTCTCTCTCTCTCTCTCTCTCTCTCTCTCTCTCTTCTTCTTCTCTCTCTCTCTCTCCATAGTGAAGGAGGCCCTATGCTCAACCAATCCCACTGCCAGAAAATAGCTTAATCCCCTACACCATGATTTTTGCATTAAAAGTAAGAAGGGGTTTTAAAGTCCACATTACAATAGAGAATATTGTACCTATGGCTATGGGGGACCAAATGAGAGTGGGTGAATCATTCACACGACTCAGAACACCCCCCAAAACACACACCAAAAAAAGAAGTACTTGTCCCTAGGAATTTTTAATGAAGACCCTATCATGAGATCACGTGGTGGGAAAAAGGGCATAGACCTTGAAAAGAGGGATGGAAAAGAAGAGTACATTTCAATGCTGCAAGCTAGACTTGAATGCACAATATGGTGTCCTGATGCCTTAATTGTTACACTTGGGGTGCATTTTGTCCATGTTGGGAAAATCTCAACCAAGGCCTGCTTGTCAAAGGGTACTTGCATAAGTTGAGTTTACCAAATTGGCCCTACATTTGAAGTAGTAAAGGTAGCACAATAGTAATTTTTGCCTCATTTTGGTTTTCCCAAATGAATTCTTCATTGCTTTATGGAAAACAATGACAATGAAACAACGCAAATTGTTTCATTAAGCATTTTCACTCCTTGTGCACATAGACTTGGTGTAGGATGAGATTATCACATTGTTGGACATTACCAAGTACAAATGAGAGTTAAACATCTACTTGAGTCTATAGACCACATAAAGATACCTAACTGCATTGAGCCATCAATTGAGATTGGCAATCACTATGGAAATGACACATCAAAGTATCACACCATAATTTTGGATGATGCCTCAAATATAATCACTTGATATAGACATTGATGTAGATTCATAGAGGAGGTAATAGGATGGAGGAGGGCAATGATGTATTCACTTTTAGAATGCATGATTACGTCATCCAATCTCAAAATTTAAAAAGCATTTCATAACATAGAAAGGACTCAGTGAAGGGTGAGTTTAGGAAATGAAAAGACCCATGGAAGTGGAAAGCCAAAAGACTTTTTGTGTTTATATAAAGAGAGATGGACGAGTGCACATTACTATATTTGTGTTTTTTTTCTTGCTATTTCCCTTTAGCATTTCCTTCTCTTTAGAGTGTCCTTGCACTATGTAAGTAGTGAATATATTTATTTTGAAGCCATGAGGTATACCTTTTTTTTTGAGAAGGCGGGCATGTGGGAATACATTAAATTCAAATTATGAGAGTCTCAAGCTACTTGTCCAAACTTCAAGTAATAGAGAAGCATCCATTCCTTGTAGTCACGCAGATATAATTTTATTATTTGTGTGCTATAGAGCAAATTCAAGATGAAATTATCATTCTTCACCAACCTATCCTGCCTTCAAATATACTTCATTAAGAGTAGTAGCATTCTCATTTGGACTAACAGTAGTAGCAAAAGCATCATCATGATTTGTGTTAAAATTATCCTTGTAGTATACATTACCACACTGTCTATGAGGGCACATAAAAAAGGAAACACAAGCCAAAAAAAAGAAATGGAAGTGATGTTCGGAAATGACATACCACGTGGTGGCCTCTACACCACACATAGCCTGAACTTCCAAAGCATCATCTCAAACAGGGGTATCCTATATCTTACGGGCACCACCTAGCATAAGTGCGGCTAGGACGCAGACATAGATGACCTAGGTTGGCGGGAATGAATGCCATTTAGGTAACCAACATAAAATGATGATATAGCAATGTCCGGATATAGAAAATGCCTAGTCAATAGTCAGGAGTGTGTGTACAAGCCTAGTATGTGACAAAGGTCAAAATGGGTCATGACTGATTGGTGATGCGTACCTTGATGAAACATAAGCATAGTGATATACAAGGGGAGAATCATCCCACGGATATGGGGAGAACAAAACTAGAGGAAAAAAAGGACCCAAAGATCAGCTAGAATTACACACTTTTATTGATGTTGATGATACTTACAAACGGTGGTCTTGGTTGTTACAAACCTTGCTCCTGTCACACTGGGGATACATGATGGAGCAAGCGCCCTATGGTGCATGGTGAACCTTGGAGTTAGTGGTGCTAGCACATTAGCGAGAGGTTAGTTGAGGGGAACATCAAGACGATGCAGCCACCGGCAACATCGATCACTGGAATTTAGAGTAGCTCAACGTAGCATGGTGCCGATGCATTCAATCCTAGAGTGGTCATGTTGCCTTGCGGGGTGATAATGAGTGCCTTATGTGCATGGGGTGGCCATGACTAGTAAGTCAACCATGGTGTGGGTGGAGATTGGTGGTGGTGGTGGTGTTACTAATGCTAGAACACCCATGCTTGCAACAAGCACGACACCGTGAGCTCCCTAGCTTGTGAGGTGCATTATGTGCTTAGTGGTGTATGGAATGTAGAGTGCATGGAGCCTGAGTGGTGCGTCCAATGTGTTATCTCCCACCACTTATGCTTAGTGGAGGCCTCTTTATATAGTTTGAGATGTGGTTCTTATCTAATGGTCCTTGCAAATACCCATCTTTCACTGCAGAGAGTCTAGATGCCTCTCTAAGGAGAGAGCTTGAGAAGGAAAGTGGGTAGAGATAGAGAGAAGGGAGGTAAGAGTGGGGTGGGGAGTTCTTTTGCAATTCACTAGCCGTTGGCTAGGTTATTAGAGAAGAGTGGAGATCGGGGCACTTACAATGGGTGTTGTTGATGGTTCAAGTGGTTGCTGTGAGGTTAATACTTCCAGAACTGGTGCTTTGCTGATGTCAAGATGCTACGCGTTTGGTACTTCGGAACCAGCTGGGGCATGCCTTCGGCGTCTTTGTTTGCGCTGTGGTTGCTTCTATGTGCTTTTGGTCATCTTTTTCGTTGATCCCGATGATGTGACGCTTGTTTCCTTCTTTGCTTTAGATGTTTGTGCATATGTGCTTATGCATCTATGCGTGCACGTGTTTCATGTGTGTGAGTGTGTAAATAGGTGCATTCAAGCATGTCGTGTGTGTGTATATGTGTGTACGGAAAGAGAGTGAGAGATGGCTGAGAGAGAGGCTGAGGAAGTGTGTATGGGAGCAATGTGTATGGGGTTGTGTGTGTGTGTGTGTGTGTGTGTGTGTGTGTGTGTATGTGTGTGTGTGTGTGTGAGAGTGGATGAATGTGTCTCCAAGTGTGTGCATGGGAACAATGAGTAATAAGAGAAGTTTTATTTCTTTTTTAAATCCTGCTGGCTTGTCGATTGCACTGAAATGAGAGAGAAGGGGAGAGAGCGTTGTCGAGAAATTTGCGGTCTTGCTAGGAAAGCACCGAGCTTATGGCTGTGAGAGTTTGTGAGAGAACTCAACAAAACTATATGAAGGAGTTAAACCATAGATGCCATGAAGACTAGGGTTTGGAAAGAAGTGCAATCAAAGAAGACTCACTCTTTCTCTCTTGCACTCACACACACACAAAGAAAGAACGCAAAAGAGAATGTCAAAACAATACGAAGATGAAAACATCAAGGCTTTGGTCATATCGTATCATGGGTAATATGAAAGGGTTAATGGATGAGTTAATGGCATTCAATCTTGGCTGACCAAATAGGCTACGAATTGTTCTTTGGAATTGTAGTTTTGTGCTTACCATAATATAGATATTTTGTTTAGTGATTGGGATTAATTGTGTGTACAAATCCTCTTGGTTCATAGCAAGATAACTACGCTTACATCAAAAGAAAAATTATAGTCTATGAGAGGTAGTATGACGGGATCCGGTGATAGAAGTATTTCATTGAGCCTTTCAGGGCCGAAGAGAAACACTATACGTTGTTGAAAGTGTATTTTACGGCTAATCCATACGTTAATTCTAATAGATCGTACAGAGTGAAAGCGATAGAAATGATCATTTTTTATTTAATTGGGTATCATAGGATAGTATGTGAGAAATGTAGATATGAGAGAAGTGAAGAGATAGAAGTTTCCCTCCCAAGCCCTATTCTTGCCCGTAGGCAATAAGGATACTGCAGGGAGAGATGTACCTGTAGCAAAGAGAACCTAGAGAGGATGAATTACTAAGAATGAGAGAGATAGGTTTGGTTAAGTAGATGAGATTAGATACATATATATGTATATGTTGGATTAGAGATGAAAATGAAAACAACAAGAAATCAAGAAAACATCAATGTAGAACACATCTTACTTGAAACCCTTCGCACCATTATTGATGGAGAGAGAAGAAGAGTGGATAATTTTGATTGATACACCATGCAAGACCTTCTTTGATTAGAGTTGATATTCCAAGGTTAGCTTGTTGCAAGAATGGCTAGTCTCCCTCTAGGAAAAAGTGTAGGCTTGGGCTTATGTTAATGGCTAAGTACAATTAGGCATTACTACTCACTCCCTCAAGAATTCCTCTCATCAATGGCTTGAATGCTTGAGTCCTTCCAAGGAAGAAGAGGTCCCCTTTTATAGATGAAGGGAACCCCCAAGGGTTACACAAGAAGAGAGGAGCCAGTGTGAACAGGAATTGGAAAAGTTGGAAATGAGCTGTCCCTGCATGATGTGGGCAGACTGGGGTCGAGTATTTTGATCATATCTCCTCAACCGTGGCTCCAAATAAAAAAGTAAAAATATGGGCAAAAACTTCAGCTCATTAGCTACGATTTTCATCAAAATTCATCAAAATAGGGTCCATTTATGGCAGAAAAAGTCTTCATGTGGTTTCCTTAGCCTAAACTTTCATTTAATCCAAGGACACCTCATGCCATATGAAAGCATGACATTGCTCCTTGACAAAGTTTTGTAATCATGCTTGCAATAATGCATTAAAATAAGTGTATCTTTGAAATCATGCCACCTAGTGTCCCACTAGGATTTGATTCTCTCCTAGTAGCTATTTAAAAAGAAATATAAGAAAAGTATAAAAAATACATAGAATATATATATATTAGAGTTTACCCTAGATATAGGATCTAGCTAGGGTGTGAGATGATAATGAAATAGTAGAAATAAAGAATCAATGATTTTGCCCCAAGTTAAAGAGGCGGAGCTATTGATGCTTTTCCCATAGTATTTTCTGATGGTGAAGTAAGGATATGTTACCCTTGAGAAAAATAATAGGATGAGATAGAAGGCTAATTATTATACTTAAATATGCATATGTACACTATAGGAAATATAATTATGTATCTAAAAAAATACAAGATAGATCTTGTAGCATGCGCTCCCACTATGTACGTGTCACAACACGACATCCACCCCCTCTAAACCTGCACATCCTCCGGTATGTGCCACATTGTCTCTTTGTAAGATTAGACCTCTTGTACATCTTCCTTGTCTTCTTCTTCAGTGGATGATTCCAGAGCTTCATGTTTACTTTGATCTTCACCTGTGTTTTTTTCTTCTTCCTCATCCATATCTTCTAGATCATTGTCTCCTCTTCTCGTAAACATTTTAATCCTTTTTCTGCAATGGGAATTTTTACTTCTGTACCATCTAGTTCAGATAAGCTGTAAGTAGCATTTTGATGCACATGCTTTACAACATACGGTCCAAACCATCTTTTTGAGAACTTACGCATGACTGTGTGCTGGTTATCAAGGCTACTATCATACACTAAAACCCAATCACCTTTGTCAATTTCTTTGCTCCTGAGTCGATGTCGCTTATCAAAATAGTCCTTGTTTTTCAACCTTGCATTTTTGAGTCGTTCTTTTGTAGCTTCAATGTCTCCAGGTCTTCTCTCTAGCTGCCTTATACGCAGTGCAAGGAGATCTTCCCTACTAAGCCCCTCTTGCCAAGGTAGTACATTCCATGTGGGATTGTATCCTCAATCGGCATCACTGGCTTTTGACCATGCATTAGCTCCGCAGGCATGTAGCCAGTTGCTGAGCTGTGTGTTGTACGATCAGCCCATAAAGCATATGGTAACAATTTTGGCCACTCACCAACTCTTCCTTTGCAAGCCTTGGCCAAAGCTTTGATGATAGGAGGATGCCCTCTTTCACTCTTTCCATTGCCTTCAGGGTTGTAAGCTGTAGTAAAGAAAGCTTGATCCCTAATCTAGAAAAGAACTCCCTTGCTTCTTCGGCATCCGGTTCACCTCGATCTGCAATGATTTTTCCCACACAACCATAACGGCAAATCACCTCATCAAGAAGAATTTGCACACAGCTTCTGTGGTCTTAGCTCTTAATGCTCTTCCTTCAACCTGGTTAGTTAGGTCCTCTCGTGCAAGAACCAAGTATCTCATCTGCCAGAGTTCTAAAGGCATCGTGACTAGATCCACAACCCATTTATAGTGCATGGCTAGTGGATATGTAGGGTGCAATCCATCACGATGTCGAACATTTGAATACATTTGACAAGTTACACATGACTCTACAAACTGAGATACATCTTTATACATACCCTTCCACCATTATTTTTCTTTCAACTTGGAGAAGGTTGCCCACACACCCCTGTGTCCAGCCCATAGAATCTCATGAAACTCTTGCATGAGCTTTACTTGAGTCTCTTTTTTACATATAACCCGTTGTGTGTAGCACCCTTTTGTTTAGGATGCTTCCACAAGTAACCATCCCTTAAAAAGTACCCATATGCTTTCCTGCGTATCCTCTTGAATTCTTGTTCAGACCAATCATCGTGTTTTTGTTAGAGTACTCAATCCTATCCAATAGAAAGCCAATCACCTTCATAAAGATCTTTCAAGAACAATTCAAGTGAATTAGTTATGTAGACATTGTTACCTTTGACATGAGAGATAGAATAGAATTTTGTGCCTACATCATCTCCCTCATCAACCATTTGTGACTCATCTTCATACCTTGCCCTTGATAGCATATCTGCCACTGTATTGTCTTTACGTGCAATGTGCTTAAACATGGGATTTAAGGACTTAATGCAATCCACCGCAACATAGCAATGTCTGGTTTTGCATCTTGTAATCATCCCAAGAAGAAGGTAGACACACTGTTTCTACAACCACACATGCACAAATTAGGTACTCTTCCCACAAGGCTGTAACCATACCCCATAACTCTCTCTTTATCTGTGGATAGTTTCTTTGGAAGCACTTAGTACCTTTGCTCCAAATCTTACCACATACCTGTGTCCTTCTTTGTCATCTTGCCCTATTGCCCATCCAATCCTGTAGGACTGGTATCTACTGTCACAATCACTGGCCTTTGACACTCATAGTCTACCTTTCTCAAAGTCGTTGCGACTGGAGTAACTCCTTTATCTTTTTCATGGATTTTACATGTGCTTCTGTCCATTTACACTTTTGATTCTTTCTAAGCAGCTGATAAAGAGGATCAGCTACATGTGCATAATGTGAATCCAAATAACATAGAAGACACATGCTCCCAGAAACCTTCTAACCTCAGTGATGCTAGTGCATGTTTCTCTTTCATTCTTCTTTGGATGGCATCTATCTTTGATGGACAAGGTTTCCTACCATATGGCCCACACATGTGCCCCACAATGAGCACTTCTTTGACACCAAACATAGACTTTTTCCCTGACAATGTAAGATTCACTTCTTCCATCCTAGACAAAATTTTATCACAATCATTTATGTGATTTACCACAAACCTGCGACATCCCTTGAGATCCAAAGCTTTATCTTTGTCACTTTCTTCACATCCTTTGATAGGCAAATCATCAATGAAAGGCATTGTGATTTGAGGAATAAAGTCACATAAGACCTTATTCATCCCATTCATCATATGTGCAACCGAGTTGGTTGCTCCCTGTGGCAAGGTACACATCGTTACCAAACCCAAAGGTGTCCTCATGGTTGTCAAGTCTCTGCTTTCGATTGCAAGCTGAAATTGATCATACCCTGAGTAGAGATCCCCCATTGAGTAGATTTCCCTCCCTGCAAACGCCTCTGCATGAGGGAGAGAGAGAGGGTGGTGTGGGCGAGGGTGTGTGTGTGTGTGGTGTGTGTGTGTGTGTGTGTGTGTGTGTGTGTGGTGTGTGTGTGTGTGTGTAAATAATGGAAGAGGGAGAGAGCTACTTCTATGCGTTGCTGTTAAGAGAACGCGAGAGAGAGGGTGGTGAGAGTGGGATATGGAGAGAGAGCTGGAGATGGGGAGAGAGGGAGGGAAACTAGGAGAGTGTGTGTGTGAGGGTGTGTGTGGTGGGGTGTTTAGAGACAGAGAGGGATATAATCGGGGCTGAAAGGCACCTGCCAACACCAAGCTTGGAGGGAGAGGGAGAGAGAGAGAGAGAGAGAGAGAGAGGAGAGAGAGAGAGAGAGAGAGAGAGAGAGAGAGAGAGAGAGAGAGAGAGAGAGAGAGAGAGAGAGAGAGGTTGAGAGAGCATGTGGTCAAGGGTGGGGAGATGAAGAGATTTGGTAGAGTGTGTCCATGCATGGGACCCCCCCTTACTATCGGGTGATGATGAAGGAGAGAGAGAGATATTGTTTTTTATGCGCCCTGTGGCTAGGCTATACAGAGAACGAGAGAGGGAGATAAAGAGTGAGAGATGGAGAGAGAGCTGGAGATGGGGAGATAGGGAGGGAAAGTGAGATAGTGGGGCGGTGATAATGGAGGAGAGGGAGGTGCGGTGGTTCATTGCACGCGTGCAAGCAAGGGAGGGGACGTGGTTTGAAGGTCGCAATATAATATTTTTTTGGTCGTTTATTTACACCTATGCTCCTCGGATGTGGTTGATTCCCACGACCTTGGCTCTGAAGGCCGGCTATGATTAGTTTTTCTTTGGGTGGCTAGAGGGCGGTGCAACTAACCCGGCGTCATTAGCCCTCCTCCTAAGGGTTAGGGAATTTATGCCTCTAACTCATTCATTTGGTCGTTGTCATCGGAGATGGAGGTTGATGGTGTATCTTCATCAGGAATGTCGATAGGTGGAGTTTGATCAAATTGTAGAAAATAAGGTTTAAGCCGCCATCCATTGACTCTCGTCTTATGAAGCTTACTATCAGCTTCCATGAGTTGGTAACTCCCATTGGAATATTTCTTCCTGATGATGAAAGGACCTTCCCATCGGAGTACGAACTTCTTGTCTTTGCGTGTGTCGACGAGATTGTCGAGCACCAACATGCCCTTCTTTAAATATTTGTGCCAAAGATGCTGATTGAAAATAAGCCATTTTTGTTCTGCGTGTGCCGCATAATGATTGATTGCTTCTTCTCTGTCTAGTTGTAGTTGTTCCAAGTCAAGGATGTGATCTCTCAAATGCATGCTGGTTCGTTGAAACTGGCTTGCCATCACTCTGAGACTTGCTAGTTGCACCTCAATAGTAAGATTGCCTCCTTACCAAATACCAAATGATATGGGGTGAATCCCAAAGATGTGTGGAGCGAGCATTAGGAAAATTTGGAGGTCATTTAGAGGTCCATATGAAAGAGAGAGAAAATAGAGCGCGTCCAATGAGCTTCAAGGATACGTTACATATGAAAATACATGGAAAGACTCAAGAAATAGGAAAATAATTTGAAAACTTAGTATGTGGCATCGTAACTTCTTTGCTTTTACCGAGCTGTTAGGTGCATGTGTGGTCCCACTGCTGATATTCTCTTATGGTCATTAACGTACTGGAAGGTGGCCATTAAGCCCGCACAAGATATTGGAATTGTAAAACACTTTCCCTCCATTAGGATACTTTCAAAGGAATCTCCCTCCACTAAAGATTTTCTCTTAGAGCTATGGCTTCCACGTCTTCCCACCCAAGAAGCTCTAGGTGTTTATGGTCTCTCACACCAACTAGCAACACCTGCACTTTGCCTAGAAGGCCAAGTAGTAGCATATCATCAATTACAATACCAACTTCAATAAGTGTAGAGAACCAATGGGTTGGACAAAGAATAAGCAAAGGTTCATGGGTCATAATGCAACCAAGAAGAGCAAAGAGGTCTAGTGCTATCAATGTTTACCGCTCAGCATGGAAGGCCAGAGTGTTGGATTTCAAAGTTGAAATTGGCAAAATATCTGTAAAGGAAGTTCTTGTTTAGCATGTATTTACCCATCCAGACGTGATAGAAAATGGTGGAAATGTGTCAGATATACATCAACCACGTTGCAATTGTAAGTATTCTTCACATGTCAATTGCCTTTGATTTGTCATTTCACTTATTGATACTCTCAATTTAACTTTTGTTATATATTTTGCAACGTTTATCCCCTCTGCTTATGAGCAGGGGTGATTAAGGAACAAGGGGCTGGGACATGAAACGCGTTTCGCTCATAATGAGCTCATCAGTGGTGTGGGTTTAGATACAAATGGAGGGGGTGAGCGAGGCTTTATAGAGGGGCAATTTGAGGTGGGATATTTTTTTGGGGGAAAAAGGGAAGTTAATGGCAATGTACTCAAGTACATAGGGAAAGAGTAAGGGTAGAAGGGGTGGTACTTGCTTTAATGGTAAGAGGTAGACAAGTTGTACCCAAAAATGACTTTTATTTCTTGCAGAGAATGGTGAGGGTGTGATTAGATGCCAAAAATTAAAGAGGGGGGGGGGGGGGGGGGGGGGGTGTGATTTGATGACAAAAAATGTAGGGGGAGAATGTGTTTACATTTAAGCGAGCAAGCAAACGATGTATTTGGTAAGCGAGGCTTTGCAAAAAAGGGAGGAAGACAGGGGATCATTGGATATGAGTTAATGAGGGTATGCCACAACTTTGGGGAGAATAGAGAGCTATACTAGGGAGGGAAAAGCAATATGTGATGTTTTGATGGAGAAAGGCAAAATAAGGTGGGAAGAAGTTAACTGACACCGTGGAAGGTAGGTACCAACCACTACTTCCCCTATGAGCAAGACCATCATAGAGGGCCGCTGCATCAAAGGTTAGGGTGTTCATCGGGGTGGTGTAAGGCATGCACAAGAAGTTTATGGATGCTGGGCCCTGAAGTCCAGGAATGGTGGGTCTAGGTAGGTGTGAGAGTGTGGGGTTGCACTGGCAAGCCCGAGCAATGGGGTTACTGATACAGTGCGAGGGTGATAGCCTTCTTGTGGAAGGCGTGAAAGGTACCTTGAAGGTTATGGGAGGTGTTTTCTTAAGTCGGAGTGATGGTTCCAAGAGGGAAGCACGGTTATGATAGGTGACTTTGTTGAACACATTATGCAAAAACCCTTGTGGGTAGCCTTTTGTCCTAAGGCGTTTGTAGAAGAGGCTGCGGATAATGAGGTAGCTATCCAAGGATCTTTCCCTAATGGTATATCTTTTGAGTTCATTGATGATGAAGGACACTTTTTGATGCGTAGGGTGCCAAGAGATCCAAGGGATGTAGTTATAATCGTTTAAGGGTTTTTGGTGGCAATGGGAGTCCAACAGGCTTGAGGAGGCAAAATTGGTACCTTTATAAAATTCTATGTCAAGGATAGTGGTGTGGTAGTGAGAAATGTGGCTTGAGATTTTAATGTGTTCTTGAAGTGGTTTCCCATAATCATTCAAAAGAGAGGTGAGGGAAGTCAAAGAGCCAACCCATAAACCAAAGGCATCGTCTACATAGCATTTGAAGTAAAGAAGGTGGGATTGTGCAAAAAAGAGGAAGAGGCTTCTAAATGGCAAAGAAAAAGGCATGCATACACTACGGCAAAATTGGAACCCATAGCCGTGCCCTTAACTTGCTTCCAAAACTTTCCTTTGAAGGTAATGTAGTGGTGCGATAAGATGAGAGCCGCCAGAGAGAGGATAAAGCGAGATTTAGGGGGGTCGAAATGGGTAGCTATGGAGGCTTTGAGGGCTAAGAGTCCTTGGTTGATAGGGATACTGGGATAAAGAGCCTTAACATCAAAAGTGAAAAGGAGGGTATTGGGTGGGAGGGGGAGATTGTTAAGGTCTTGGATGAGGGTGAGAGAGTTTTTAAGGTTTTGCTTATACTAGAGGTACTGGTACTAGTAGGGGTAGGTACCAAGGGGGCAGTGGTAGAGGCAATGGTCGAGGAAATTTTGAGAAGCGAAGCCTCAACCACGTGAGGAGGATAGGGAAAAGTACAAAGTGAAGCCATATGGAGGCTTTTGAAAAATATATCCTTTGTAGGAGCAAATAGGCCGTGTGACAAGGAGGGTTTGTGGAGCTTTGGGATGAATTAGATGGGGCATGGTTTAAGCTGCTTGTTAAGGGTGAGAGGATGAAGTTATGCTCTAATGCCGGTAATGCTGAAAATTGGATGGAAAGGGAGGAGAGGAGGGAGGCAATAAAGGTAAATGGGATGGTAGCGCAAGGCTCATAAGTGGAGGTATCATTGAGGCGGGAGAGGTCATTACCTTCATACCAATCGAAGGGTAAGATGGCCAAGCCTAAGTTCTTGTCTGCGGGTTTTATCACAATTGAAGGGTCCAATTTGAGGCTACATAAGGCTTGTGCGACAAAACGGGGAGGCTTTGAAGGTGGGAAGAAATTAGAGTAGAGGGCGGCTAAGGTTATGAAAGTTATTGTGTAAGATTAGATTGAGAGCGGGGTGTTCCAAATGGGGTTTCCAAAAAGGATTAGGTATCTTGAAAGGGGAAGGTAGAGGGGTTGGATGATTCTTGAAAAAAGTTTTAGGTTGAGAATTCTTGCCATGACGCCATGTGCCTTAAAAGTGAAGAGGGGGAAGGATTAGGAGGGGGGGGGGAATGTATTTTAAACCTAAAGCTAGGCACCGCTTTTCTGGGAGAGAGAGTAGTTAGGTGTAAGGTTGTGCACTTTAAAATTAGAAACCCCATTATCAAATGAAAAGGCTTTAAGATTACCAAAAAGGAGAAGCTTGTAGCCATGAGGGTTTGTGAGGGGTAGCCAAAACATTCTTCTCACTCGTCCTTTGAAGGTTGGGGGCTTGAGGTATTCTTTGTCAAAAGGTATTGTAGAGGCGGTGTTGGAGATCCAAAGGTTAGGGAGGAGGGGGGGCTTGGAGAAGAAAAGATGAACCCATGTGGTGGGGTGTTTTAGCCCTAGTCTCTCCTCCCTTTCACTTTTCCGAGCTTTGAATTGTAGTGGGAGGTGTGATGTTGAAATGAGGCTTTCTTGAGGGAGGAGGAGGAAATGACGGTAGAGCGGGTGGGAAGTGGTGGGGTGTTGGGGGCTACGAGGTTTAAGAGGGTAGGCAGTATTGGTAGGTGTGTTGAGGTTGTGGATGTAGTTGGGTTTTTTCTTGCAAGGAGGAGAGTCTATGTGGGGAGATTCTAAAGGTCGTTTATAGGCTGAGGCTTGAGATGGTTAGAAGCTAAGGATTGATGTTTTGATGGGAAGGGGGTGGGGTGGGTATAGGGTCTAGGGGATTGGAAGGGTTTTTTGGGAGGGGGTAGAAGGTTCTATGTGGAGATAAGAAAGCTTTTTTGGGAGGGGGATAGGGCTTGCTTGGTGAAGGGGGGAGGGAAAGAGTGTTTTAGTGTGACTTGAACTCAAGTGCTCCGTTACCACTTGCTCCACAAGCTCTTTAATAGTTTGTTCTTTAGGGAGAGAAAGGACTTCTTCTTCTAAGGCATTGATGGATCTTTTACGTGCATGTATGGCATCTTCCTTCTTGGTAGCATTAAGATGGGCATTCAAAATGTAAGTTTGGATTTCAAAGAGGAAGAGGTTGAGAGAGTAGGTTTTCCATTCTGTAAGCTTGTGACTGCAATCTTCTTTTGACAATAGGGGATGGAAATTAAGAGCAACCTATTGTTGAGATCATTGAAACGCTCTTCAACAAGAGAGTGGTACCCATCCAAATAAGATTGGAGGTTAATTATGAGTATAGTTTGTGCTTGGATAAGAGCTTGCATGGAATTAAGTTGAAATTGTATGGTGAGTGAAGCAAGCTTGGCATTGAGAAGAGCTTGGGCTTGGGAATCATCAATGGTGAGTTTTGGAGGTTTGATACAAAGGCTTTTGGGATCTTTTTGGTTACGGATTAACTCGTTGAGTTGTGCAAGGAAACCTTTAGCTCTTCCTAGCTTGCCATGTAGTTTTTTTGAATTCTAAGATGGAATTGGAGAGAATTACCTCGAAATCACCAGGTTTCTTGAGTTGTGGTGGTGTTGCCGAAAATGGTGGGGAGGTAGGATGAAGTAGACACCTTCTTGTGGTTATCCAAAGGTTTTTTGACAACCCGGGGATGGCTAAGGTGGGGACAAAGTCACATTCAAATGGTTGTGGTCCCAAGCTATTTTTGGCCAGGACTGAAGAGAAGTCGAAGGAATCTTTGGGGAGCTTTTCCAACTCCTCCGTGATGTGTTCGTAGTGATCCAAAGCATGCGGGTTTCTGGTAGCGAGGCCAAGTTAGTTGTGGGAGAGTGCGTTGGTGGCACAAGAGTTGATGAGGATTCTGCCAAGAGGACGGTGGTGGCCGAGAGGAAGCCGGGCAGAGGTGGTGCCGCCAAGACCGTTGGAGTCGTATCCAAAGCAAGGGTTGTAGGAGTTATTTGTTGGGCCCCATGGTTATCCATGGCAAGGGTTTGAGTTTGAGTCCAAACTCCCCTTCGTGCAAAAATGTGGAGTGTGTTGCCTACAAATAAGGCTTCATTTTGCCTTGGAAAAAATTCAACACGACAATCCAATTAACCCAATTAACCATCAAAGAATTAGGCAATGACTTTAGAGCTTAACTTGCTGGAGGTGCCATAGAGAAATTGTGAGTGAGAAGACAGTTAAAAAGTTATAGAGCAGTTTCAGGTTAGGTTAGGTGTTAGCAGGCTAAACCCACCAACCGTTAAAGTCAGACCCGAAGGAGTTACAAAGCTGAAGTGGATTCAATAGTTGGTATTTGATGAAGATGCTGTATCTTACAACGCCAACTATTGAAGCGGCAGGTTGGGGACACAGGAGTTTGCGCGAGGTTTCGGCTAAAAAGGCTAGATGTTGAGATTGCATGGCCTCTCAAGTTGTGTAGGAAGGTAGAGCCGGGTAATGATGGCAATCATTTTTAGCAGGACGGCGGAGGTGGGCCGACAACACAGGGGGCTGAGTATCGTGAGGAGGGAACTCGACCAAGCATGGGGGGTGTGGCGCACGTGATGCGGCAAGCTCTTGAAGCTCCTGCAGCTCCGATTGTGCAGATGCAGAGGAGAAGGCAACAGACGGGCCTGCGTCTTACTGATTGGCTTGCTCCATGGGCAGCAATGGAAAACAAGGTGACTTAGTGTGGTGAGGCAGAGGAGACGGCAGCGAACGTAGCTGCCTTTTGCTGAATGGCCTGCTAAAGGGGCAGCGCTGGCAAATAAGGCCCCTTAGCATGGTGAGGCATGGTGGAAAAGGCGTAGAGGAAGGTGCGAAGCCGAAGAAAGTTGAGCAGGTCGTTTAAGGAATGCCGAGGGCAAGCAGAGAAAGTGCCATGGCGGGGAACAGGGAAGCGGATATGTAGTGGGGCGAGGTAAAGGTTAGGACTAAAGTGGTGCAAGAAATTGACAAGAGAGCGTGCGATTTTCTAAGATGCCTCATAAGAAGGGAGCTGTTAAAATTATAAGGTGCATTGAAAAGGAAGGGGCAAATTCCGAGTATGAAAGCCTTGTCAAGTGCCTTGAAAAGGAAGGGGCAATTAATTCCGAGTATGAAAGCCTTGTCAAGTCCTTGACCGTAAGAGAGAGCCACATGGAGTGAGGGGGAGAACCCTAGCAAAGGAGAGGTGGACTAAGAGGACTTAAAGATAAAGGTAGAGTAAGCCACCCTAAAAAGGGGGAGAGAGGGAGGGAGAGGGAGAAATAGATGCGGAGTGTGCATCGCTTATATATTCAAGAATAAATTGTGGCATAAAAACGTAAGCAAGCGTGCGAGATGACTCCAAATATAAAAAGATAAAAAACGATGAGACGTTTAACGACCATATAGTAGAGTGGTTAACGAGGGCATTAAGGGTGATTAAGGAACAAGGGGGTGGGACACCAAATGCGTTTCTCTCATAATGAGCTCATCAGTGGTGTGGGTTTAGATACAAATGGAGGGGGTGAGGAGGCTTTCTAGAGGGCAATTTGAGGTGAGATGTTTTTTGGGGGGAAAAAGGGAAGTTAATGGCAATGTACTCAAGTACATAGGGAAAGAGTAAGGGTAGAAGGGGTGGTACTTGCTTTAATGGTAAGAGGTAGACAAGTTGTACCCAAAAATGACTTTAATTTCTTGCAGAGAATGTGAGGGTGTGATTAGATGCCAAAAAATTAAAGAGGGGGGGCGGGGTGTGGGGTGTGATTTGATGCAAAAAATGTAGGGGGGAGAATGTGTTTACATTTAAGCGAGCAAGCAAACGATTATTTTGGTAAGCGAGGCTTTGCAAAAAAGGGAGGAAGACAGGGGATCATTGGATATGAGTTAATGAGGGTATGCCAAAACTTTGGGAGAATAGAGAGCTATACTAGGGAGGGGAAAGCAATATGTGAGTTTTAATGGAGAAAGGCAAAATAAGGTGGGAAGACGTTAAGTGACAGCGTGGAAGGTAGGTACCAACCACTTCTTCCCCTATGAGCAAGACCATCATAGAGGGCCGCTACATCAAAGGTTAGGGTGTTCATCGGGTGGTGTAAGCATGCACAAGAAGTTTATGCATGCTGGGCCCTGAAGTCCAACAAATGGTGGGTCTAGGTAGGTGTGAGAGTGTGGGGTTACACTGGCAAGCCCGAGCAATGGGGTTACTGATACAGTGCGAGGGTGATAGCCTTCTTGTGGAAGGCGTGAAAGGTACCTTGAAGGTTATGGTAGGTGTTTTCTTAAGTCGGAGTGATGGTTCCAAGAGGGAAGCACGGTTCTAATATGTGACTTTGTTGAACACATTATGAAAAAACCCTTGTGGGTAGCCTTTTGTCCTAAGGCATTTGTAGAAGAGGCTGCGGATAATGAGGTACCTATTCAAGGAGCTTTCCCTAATGATATATCTTTTGAGTTCATTGATGATGAAGGAAACTTTTTGATGCGTAGGGTGCCAAGAGATCCAAGGGACGTTTAAGGGTTTTTGGTGGCAATGGGAGTCCAACAAGCTTGAGGAGGCAAAATTGGTACCTTTATAAAATTCTATGTCAAGGATAGTGGCGTGGTAAGAGAAATGTGGCTTGAGATTTTAATGTGTTCTTGAAGTGGTTTCCCATAATCATTCAAAAGAGAGGTGAGGGAAGTCAAATATCCAACCCATAAACCAAAGGCATCGTCTACGTAGCGTTTGAAGTAAAGAAGGTTGGGAATGTGCAAAAGAGAGGAAGAGGCTTCTAAATGGCAAAGAAAAAGGCATGCATACACTACGGCAAAATTGGAACCCATAGCCATGCCCTTAACTTGCTTCCAAAACTTTCCTTTGAGGTAATGTAGTGGTGCGATAAGATGAGAGCCGCCAGAGAGAGGATAAAGCGAGTTTTAGGGGGGTCAAAATAAGTAGCTATGGAGGTTTTGAGGGCTAAGAGTCCTTGGTTGATAGGGATACTGGGATAAAGAGCCTCAACATCAAAAGTGAAAAGGAGGGTATTGGATGGGAGGGGGAGATTGTTAAGGTCTTGGATGAGGTGAGAGAGTTTTTAAGGTTTTGCTTATACGTGAGGAGGATAGGGAAAAGTACAAAGTGAAGCCATATGGAGGCTTTTTAAAAAATATAGCCTTTGTAGGAGCAAATAGGCCGTGTGACAAGGGAGGGTTTGTGAGCTTTGGGATGAATTAGATGGGGCATTGTTTAAGCTGCTTGTTAAGGGTGAGAGGATGAAGTTATGCTCTAATGCCGGTAATGCTGAAAATTGGATGGAAAGGGAGGAGAGGAGGGAGGCAATAAAGGTAAATGGGATGGTAGCGCAAGGCTCATAAGTGGAGGTATCATTGAGGCGGGAGAGGTCATTACCTTCATACCAATCGAAAGGTAAGATGGCCAAGCCTAAGTTCTTGTCTGCGGGTTTTATCACAATTGAAGGGTCCAATTTGAGGCTACATAAGGCTTGTGCGACAAAACGGGAGGCTTTGAAGGTGGGAAGAAATTAGAGTAGAGAAGGCGGCTAAGGTTATGAAAGTTATTGTGTAAGATTAGATTGAGAGCGGGGTGTTCCAAATGGGTTTCCAAAAGGATTAGGTATCTTGAAAGGGAAGGTAGAGGGGTTGGATGATTCTTGAAAAAAAGTTTTAGGTTGAGAATTCTTGCCATGACGCCATGTGCCTTAAGAAGTGAAGAGGGGAAGGATTAGGAGGGGGGGGATGTATTTTAAACCTAAAGCTACGCACCGCTTTTCGGGAGAGAGAGTACCTTAGGCGTAAGGTTTGTGCACTTTAAAATTAGAAACCCCATTATCAAATGAAAAGGCTTTAAGATTACCAAAAAGGAGAAGCTTGTAGCCATGAGGTTTTGTGAGGGGTAGCCAAAACATTCTTCTCACTCGTCCTTTGAAGGTTGGGGGCTCGAGGTATTCTTTGTCAAAAGGTATTGTAGAGGCGGTGTTGGAGATCCAAAGGTTAGGGAGGAGGGGGGGCTTGGAGAAGAAAAGATGAACCCATGTGGTGGGGTGTTTTAGCCCTAGTCCCTCCTCCCTTTCACTTTTCCCCAAGTGCTTTGAATTGTAGTGGGAGGTGTGATGTTGAAATGAGGCTTTCTTGAGGGAGGAGGAGGAAATGACGGTAGAGCGGGGTGGGAAGTGGTGGGGTGTTGGGGGCTACGAGCTTTAAGAGGGTAGGCAAGATTGATAGGTGTGTTGAGGTTGTGGACGTAGTTGGGTTTTTTCTTGCAAGGAGGAGAGTCTATGTGGGGAGGTTCTAAAGGTCGTTTATAGGCTGAGGCTTGAGATGGTTTGAAGCTAAGGATTGATGTTTTGATGGGAGGGGGGTGGGGTGGGTATAGGGTGTAGGGGATTGGAAGGGTTTTTGGGAGGGAGGTAGAAGGTTCTATGTGGATAAGAAAGCTTTTTTGGGGAGGGGATAGGGCTTGCTTGGTGAAGGGGGAGGGAAAGCATGGTTTAGTGTGACTTGAACTTAAGTGCTCCGTTACCACTTGCTTCTATGTGCTTTTGGTCATCTTTTTCATTGATCTCGATGATGTGGCGCTTGTTTCCCTTCTTTGCTTTAGATGTTTGTGCATATGTGCTTATGCATCTATGCGTGCACGTGTTTCATGTGCGTGAGTGTGTAAATAGGTCCGTTCAAGCATGTCGTGTGTGTATATGTGTGTACAGAAAGAGAGTGAGAGATGGGTGAGAGAAAGGCTGAGGAAGTGTGTATGGGGTTGTATGTGTGTGTGTGTGAGTGGATGAATGTGTCTCCAAGTGTGTGCATGGGAACAATGGGTAATAAGAGAAGTTTTTATTCTTTTTTAAATACTCCTGGCTCGTCGATTGCACTGAAATGAGAGAGAAGGGGAGAGAGCGTGAGGAGAGAGAGAGGGTGGGTGTGGGTGAGGGTGTGTGTGTGTGTGAATAATGGAAGAGGGAGAGAGCTACTTCTATGCGTTGCTGTACAGAGAACGCGAGAGAGAGGGTGGGAGAGTGAGATAAGGAGAGAGAGCTGGAGATGGGGAGAGAGGGAGGGAAACTAGGAGAGTGTGTGTGTGTGAGGGTGTGTGTGGTAGTGGGTGTTTAGAGACAGAGAGGGATATAGTCGGGGCTGAAATGCACCTGCCAACACCGAGCTTGGAGAGAGAGAGAGAGCGTGAGAGGGTCAACAGGAAATGCGAGCGAGAGAGAGAGAGAGAGAGAGAGAGAAGAGAGAGAGAGGAGAGAGAGAGAGAGGAGAGAGAGAGAAGAGAGAGAGAGAGAGAGAGAGAGAGAGAGAGAGAGAGAGAGAGAGAGAGAGGAGAGAGAGAGAGAGAGATTGAGAGATTGAGGGAGCATGTGGTCAAGGGTGGGGAGATGAAGAGAGTTGGGAGAGTGTGTCCATGCATAGCACCCCCCCTTACTGTCGGGTGATGATGAAGGAGAGAGAGAGATATTGTTTTTTATGCGCCCTATGGCTAGGCTATACTGAGAACGAGAGAGGGAGATAAAGAGTGAGAGATGGAGAGAGAGCTGGAGATGGGGAGATAGAGAGGGAAAGTGAGATAGTGGGGTGGTGATAATGGAGGAGAGGGAGGTGCGGCGGTTCATTGCACGCGTGCAAGCAAGGGAGGGGAGGTGGTTTGACGGTAGCAATATAATATTTGTTTGGTCGTTTATTTACATCTATGCTCCTCGGATGTGGTTGATTCCCACGACCTTGGCTCCGAAGGCCGGCCATGATTAGTTTTCCTTGGATGGCTAGAGGGCGGTGCAACTACCCCGACGTCATTAGCCCTCCTCCTAAGGGTTAGGGCATTTATGCCTCTAACTCATTCATTTGGTCGTTGTCATCAGAGATGGAGGTTGATGGTGTATCTTCATCAGGAATGTCGATAGGTGGAGTTTGATCAAATTGTAGAAAATAAGGTTTAAGCCGCCATCCATTGACTCTGGTCTTATGAAGCTTACTATCAGCTTCCATGAGCTGGTAACTCCCATTGGTATATTTCTTCTTGATGATGAAAGGACCTTCCCATCGGAGTAGGAACTTCTTGTGTTTGCGTGTGTCGACGAGATTGTCGAGCACCAACATGCCCTTCTTTAAATCTTTGCGCCGAAGATGTTGATTGAAACTAAGCCATTTTTGTTCTGCGTGTGCCGCATAATGATTGATTGCTTCATCTCTGTCTAGTTGTAGTTGTTCCAAGTCAAGGATGTGATCTCTCAAATGCATGCTGGTTCGTTGAAACTGGCTTGCCATCACTCTGAGACTTGCTAGTTGCACCTCAATAGGTAAGATTGCCTCCTTACCAAATACCAAATGATATGGGGTCAACCCCAAAGATGTGTGGAGCGAGCATTAGGAAAATTTGGAGGTCATTTAGAGGGCCATATGAAAGAGAGAGAAAATAGAGCGCGCCCAATGAGCTTCAGGGATACGTTACATATGAAAATACATGGAAAGACTCAAGAAATAGAAAAATAATTTAAAAACTTAGGATGTGGCATCGTAACTTCTTTGCTTTTACTGAGCTGTTAGGTGCATGTGTGGTCCCACTGCTGATATTCTCTTATGGTCATTAACGTACTGGAGGGTGGCCATTAAGCCCGCACAAGATATTGGAATTGTAAAACACTTTCCCTCCATTAGGATACTTTCAAAGGGAATCTCCCTCCACTAAAGATTTTCTCTTAGAGCTATGGCTTCCACGTCTTCCCACCCAAGAAGCTCTAGGTGTTTATGGTCTCTCACACCAACTAGCAACACCTGCACTTTGCCTAGAAGGCCAAGTAGTAGCATATCATCAATTACAATACCAACTTCAATAAGTGTAGAGAACCAATGGGTTGGACAAAGAATAAGCAAAGGTTCATGGGTCCTAATGCAACCAAGAAGAGCAAAGAGGTCTAGTGCTATCAATGTTTACCGCTCAGCATGGAAGGCCAGAGTGTTGGATTTCAAAGTTGAAATTGGCAAAATATCTGTAAAGGAAGTTCTTGTTTAGCATGTATTTACCCATCCAGACGTGATAGAAAACGGTGGAAATGTGTCAGATATATATCAACCACGTTGCAATTGTAGGTATTCTTCACATGTCAACTGCATTTGATTTGTCATTTCACTTATTGATACTCTCAATTTAACTTTTGTTATATATTTTGCAGCGTTTATCCCTCTTTTTATGAGCAATGGCTCCATTCTTCACCTATCAACTACATTAGATTTGTCATTTTCACTTATTGATGCTCTTAGTTTAACTCTTGTTATATATTTTGCAAATGTTTATCCCTCTTCTTATGAGCAATGGGAGCCTATGGAGTACATAATAGGCCTCTTCCTTGTCGTTCATGCCCACATTGGTTCTCTACAGCAAGGAGAACCAGCAAAAGCCTGGCTGATGAAGGAATATTTTTCTATGACCACTTCTACCAACTCTGCCTAGGGAATAAGAATGGCATGTTGGTGAAAGTGCCTCTACCAACCGACTGGAACACTGTTGACTGGCCAGTTCCTGAGGGAACAATGGTGGAGGCAATGTGAAGTAAGCTCTACAAGGATATACAGAGGTCTGTACGTAGCTCTATTCCACCAAACTGGTAAGAATTGCAAACTTTTGTCGTGTTGCACTGTTCATAGAGTTGTTTTATAACTACAATATACGTGTTATGAAAACTATGTTCATGTGCAAGTCATTTTAGCAGTCATTTTGTGAAAAACTTCTTGACAGAGGATGGTATGTAAGGAAGAGATTGGCATACGGTGTGAGATTGCGCTTGACACTCTAGTTGTCAAGTACATGATTGCACGCCAATCACTGTTAGTCTTCTTTTGGTATATGAGATCACAAATGCTCAGAGGTAAGTACATTCCTATGGACCAGGTTTCTGCAGGTTTGGAAGATAATCCTGTCGTGGATGTGGAAGTGTTTGATAAAGAGCATGGCCTAATGTTGGTGGTTACAATAAGGGAGCTATGCAGTCTTCTACAGTTGCGGCACGACATAATTGAAGAGTCAATGGACAGGGACCTTTGAGATTTTTCCTTTTTCCTAGCTGGCCTTAAGCTGATGCTCATAGGGAGAAATATATTTTTTGCAAAGAGTTGGATGGTCCGGTTGAAATAGTGTCAATGTAACAGAGATTCTTGTGAACTCAAGTGTATATGAGTGACTTTCAATACATGAAGTTTTTTTGAGCTCATTTGTCAATTGTGGTCTGTGAATATAAGTGTTTTTGAAATACATTTCTTTAGCCATTGCCACATCTCTCTCTCTCTCTCTCTCTCTCTCTCTCTCTCTCTCTCTCTCAATGTAAGGCAACACAAAGACATGATAGAAGAGTCATCTTAATTCATTAGAAAGTACAAACTTGTCTGTGAACAATGGACTGAGATACAATTTCTGTAAGTATGGAATCAAAATGTATTCAAGGTAAAAATCAAAGGTATGCCCTTCAAAAGAGGGTGGTGAGATAGTTGTTCCTGGTGGATTTGGGTCTCCCTTTTCAGGAGTATCATCAATCAGTAGTGTATTATTTGCATCAAAGGGTACATCAATTTGGCTGAACGGTTTGTACAAGAGATGTAAGCTGGGTTTTTAAGGGTGGTAGTGGCCCTCGATGGTAACGCATCTTCTCTGATCATACAAAAAGGCAATATCTCCCGTATGAACACCAGATACAACGCAAACTATTCTAACTAGTGGCAATCAGTTTTCCGGCTGCACTGAAGACCATACGGCAACTCTGAAGCGCGGAAGAAGAAACTCAATAAATTCTTTTGTTCGTGGATGAACCACAACTCGACGAGTATGTTTGGAAATCCTCGTAGGTGTCTGTTATACCCAGAGGTAGGTGCATCAACAGCAATCCATTGATGTCCAAGATAATCAACCTCTGCAAAAGTTGACAAGTGTTAAGTATGGAGCCTGATTTACCCTTGTAATTTTCTGTGGTAAAAGCACACATTTGTAAGGCCTCCATTATGAGGAGAAGCCATCGTGCATGAAGGAAAATCACTCACCGAAAACCAAAATTTTCACAGTAAAAAATCAGGGGCCTCGGGGACAGAAGCCCCCGAGACTTTTTTTCCCTCGCTGAAATATTATGGCCGACCAGCGGCCGGAAAGTGGTCGAAAAACAACCGTCGGTTGGTCGGTGGCCGGTAGTCAATGGCCGTGGTCGGAAGTCAATGGCCGATGCCGGTGGGCGAATTCAAAAGCGGACTTGTCTTCTCAAGGGGGGCCACACATGGGCGGAGTGGAGGGTCCAATTTGGACTTATTCACACAAGGGCGGCTACACATGGCTGCCTCTCATAAGAGAGGGCAACCCTTTTGGCCTATAAAAGAAGGCCATTTCTACACACATTTCAGAGTGTGAAGTTGATGCAACAAGGTGGGTGTGAGGTGGTGAGAATGAAGCAAGGCGGGAGCTCTATTAAGGGTATAATCCCTTTGTAAATTACTTCTTGTTTTGAAGTACTAAAGCCATTGAGTGGCTGCTTTCCCGTGGACGTAGCCCACATTGGGTGAACCACGTATATCGTGTGTACTCTCTCTCTCTCTCTCTCTACTCATAATCTCTTGTGTGTGAAATCTATCTCTCTCCATTAAGTAATCTACTCAAATATCTATTTAGCTACGTCTTATTTCCTAACAACTGGTATCAGAGCAAGGTTTGCTCGTAGCTAAATTATCTCAAGGAAAGGATTCCTTGAATTGAGTGGGAGTTATGGCGGAGGAAGGGAAGCTCAAGATTGAGAAGTTCAACGGCAAAAACTACCAACATTGGAAGATGCAGATTGAAGACTATCTCTACCAGAAGGACCTCTATTTGCCACTAGGCGGTCTTGCAAAGAAGCCCGCAACGATGGCAGATGAAGCATGGATTGTCCTTGATCAAAAGGCACTAGGAACAATCCGATTAAGCTTGGCATCAACGGTGGCCTTCAATATTTCGGAGATGAAGACCACGGAGGACTTGATGAAGTCACTTGACGACTTCTACGAGAAACCATCGGCATCCAATAAGGTATTTCTTATGAAGCGCTTGTTCAATCTAAAGATGGTAGAGAATGGTTCAGTTGCAGAACACCTAAATGACTTTAACACAAACATAAGTCAACTTCGATCGGTGAAAATCAATTTCGATGACGAAGTGCGAGCTCTTCTTATACTATCTTCTCTACCGGATAGTTGGGACAGCCTTGTGATGGCTGTAAGTAATTCTATTTCTGGCACAAATACTCTTAAGTTTGATGATGTTGTGGGTGTTCTCCTAAGCGAGGAAATACGAAGGAAAAGCACAGGAGAATCATCAACTGCTGCACTGTCAATGGAAACAAGAGGAAGGCCTAAGGAGAGGTTCAAAAACCAAAAGGGTCGTGATCGCTCAAGGCGGAGCAAGTCACGCACAAAGTCAGTTCTTGAATGTTGGACTAACGGCAAGAAGGGCCACGTCAAGAAGGATTGCTGGTCCAAGAAGAAGAAAGAGACAGAGTCTCAAGACAACAAGCCAACATCGGAGGCCAATGTGGCAGGTAAAGTAGAGCAAGATGCTCTAATTCTCTCATTAGACAATGTGTTTAATTCCTGGATAGTAGATTCTGGGCTTCATTCATGCACATGCGACACCACACAAGTAACATTTCCAAGACTACACCAAAGTTAATTTTGGGTTCCACTGTTTCTGATGCAGGGGCTTGTGGTGGTAGCTCGTCACGTATTGTCATATCAATTGTGCAGTTGTCCAAGCAGATGTCTTCAGCTTTTAATACTCTGGGGTTCTACATAGTGAGCATGTGTTGTATTAGAGCTGCCCGATATCTTTGCAAATAATCATAGTGTAGTTCTCCGCAGCACTCTGCAAAATTGAAAGACCACATAGTGAGAAGTCTTGTATAAATAAAACCAAAACTGACTGAATGCATTGCCAAATGGTTACCTTAGTCATGAAAGGGTGTAATGCAAAGTAGCTTTGTAGGACATATTCTGCATGGAGAAGACATCTCCAGCCGCAGAAGCTGCATCGGTTTGATTCGGTACAGGCACATCTTTTATTGGGGCCTTGTATAGTTCGTACCTTCCACATAGCTTGCCATAAGCAAGCAATAATCTCTTTACACAACTGCATAAAAGAGTATCAGGATGTTAGCTTGAGGCTTTCAAATTTAGATGGATATCCATAAGAAACACCTTCTGATACATAACACTTACAGCCTAATTTTAGGGTGGGTTCCTTTTATTGAATTGAACACCCACACTGCGGCTGGTCAACATCAAGGCATATGAGACTCCAGTGATGGTTGTTCTCATAAGGAAAGATGATGACGGTTACTTCCAGCATAGCACAATGGAGAAACCGACTTTTGAATGTGCCAGATGGAGTGTTCTTCTATCTAGTAATCACAGACATTTGTGGATAAAGAAGAAACACCTCCATGTGGGTGTGCGATGGAAGTTGACTTTTGATCAAACTGCAAGGAGTGTACCTAATTTAGTACACCTATCATTTGAGTTTTCAAAGTTAGCAAAATATTAAAACTTATTAAGACAAATGTAGATAATTGTGTCTCTTACTGAGCATCTGGATCCAGCAATATATTAACGTCCACTGTATCCAGAGCCAGCTTTCTTAGCTCCATCTATAAATGGTTTCTCTGCAAGCAAACCATCCTTCATTGAAAGTAGAGTATCTTTGTTGCTGCATCTTATAGAGCGGGTCACATTGCATTCTCTTTGCCTATGGGACTCCACTGCTACTTTCATTTTCTCCTTAAGTTCTGATTCCCTTATGTCTTCTGTTTGGCGAGCAGCCGTCTCTACCCTTGCCCTTGTATTAACATCATGTGTGACATCTACAACTATGACCTGTGGCAATAGTTCAGGGGGGTATAGCAAAATTTCCCTCATTTTCTTATCCCTAAAGTCATTGGGTTCCAGGAGTTTGTCTTACCTCCACCTTACCCTTTTTAGTGTCTCACTGTCTTTGTCCATTACAGTCACCCTGTGGGCATGGGCTACTACAATGGTCATGTCACTGAAGTATTCAAGCAGGAAGTCCTCTGCTGCTTCCTGTAGATCCATCAGTGCAACCACTTTCCACCTTTTAGTGCCCCAGGTCGCTTCCTCACAAATGGACCTCACCATCCTCTGGAAGGTAGCTTTGGTATGCACAAATCAACACATTTCTGCGCCTTCTTGATTTCTCTGAAAAGTCCCATGCAGCTCTGTAACTTCTTCATCCTTGGACCTTTCAAAATCTTACTTGGTTTTCCAGGTCTCTTCTTTGGGGTTGCCAGATCTGCTACTTGCCTTAGCTGCTAACCCTGGTCCCTTGGCCCCCTTTCTTGCAGTGGCCTTTGTTCTAGCCATCCCATTGTATACAAATAGAAGAGTCTCTCTCTCTCTCTCTCTCTCTCTCTCTCTCTCTCTCTCTCTCTCTCTCCCTCCCCAAAACTCTCCCTGTCTCTCACCAAATCTTATCTCATCACTAATGGCGCACGTGAAAGAATTTTATGACAATACGTCATAAAATTCTTTCACGTGCGCCATTAGTGATGAGATAAGATTTGGTGAGAGACAGGGAGAGTTTTGGGAGAGAGAGAGAGAGAGAGAGAAGAGAGAGAGAGAGAGAGAGAGAGAGAGAGAGAGAGAGAGAGAGAGAGAGAGAGAGAGAGAGAGAGAACACACACTCTCTCCCCCCTGTCTCCACCTATTTCTCCCCCTCTCTATAACACACACACACACAAACTCTCTCTCTCTCTCTCTCCAAAGCAGATCAAAACACACACACATACACACACACACACACACAGACACTCTCCCTCTCTCTGAGACACTCATTCTCTTTGCCTCTCCACATTACTAAAGGCGCGTGTAGAGACATCCAAAGAGTAGTTGGCTGTCTCCACGCGCCTTTAGTAGAGAGAGAGAGAGAGAGAGAGAGAGAGAGAGAGAGAGAGAGAGAGAGATGAGAGAGAGAGAGAGGAGAGAGAGAGAGAGAGAGAGAGAAGAGAGAGGAGAGAGAGAGAAGAGAGAGAGAGATGAGAGAGTGAGTTCTGTTGAGTGTGTGTGTGTGTGGTAAGAGAGAAAGATATGGAAATTTCCTATGACAGAGAAAGAGAGAGAGAGAGAGAGAGAGAGAGAGAGAGAGAGAGAGAGAGAGAGAGAGAGAGAGAGAGAGAGAGGGCCAAACCTGGTTTTCATTGTCACAAAGAGACTATCTGGTTGACTCTGCTATGTCTCAGTCTATCTCTCTTTCTCCTTCTCTGTGTCGCAGATGCACTCTATGTTGCAGACTCTCACTCTCTCACTCTCTCTCACTCTCACTCTCTCACTCTCACTGTTGCTTTGTCTCTCACTCTCTTCCAATCTCGGTCCTCTCTTTCTCTCTCTCTCTCTCTCACACACACACAGAAACTCTCTCTCTCTCTCTCTACAAAACACACACCACACAC
>NW_028221424.1:119340-156367 GCF_014529385.1 Adiantum capillus-veneris | reverse complement strand
GAGAGAGAGAGAGAGAGAGAGAGAGAGAGAGTTGCGTGCGAGAAGGAAATACATGCATGTTACAAACCAAAGCACATCTTTGGATGTGTGGAGCTTTCGAATGCGAGATCCTCGTTAGAGAAAATTGCATTTTAAAGAGACCAGTAGAAGAAAAGGATTACAATAGAGAGCCGTTTCCAAAGGAACTATTTGAACCTTTTGGATGGATGCAGATACTTGCTACTTCAGATGTATGCGCGAACGAAGTAACCCCAATGAGATTTTGTGAGAAAGAGAGCTATAACATAGCACCCTTCCATATGGTAAATGTTATCTTGGAAACTGGGTCGTCACAGACCAAGGACCTAGGTACTCAGGAAACCGTTGAGTGCAAACACATAGTTGATAAGGTTTTCATCAGAGATCCGAGTGACAAAATGAGGAAGAATTCCAAGATTCATGAAACAATGTTCTTTTAGAGATAGATATAGTGGAGGAGCTATCGGGTAGCTCTAAAAGTAAAACAAAGACGAATGAAAAAGAGGCAATCTTCTATAACCTCCCTAATTAGAAGTCCAGGAGACAAGAAAGGTATCGTGCAAAATGAGTAAGGAAACAAAAGCAAACTCAAGGAAAACCTATGCCTCTTATGAAGACCAAAACACAGTATTTGATGCTTGTAGGAGCAACTGATTGTGTCAAAGACAAGATTACACGAGGATATACAAAACATGCTTCAACAAAGACAAATCCTAAGAAATGAAGCAAGCCAAGAACCAAGGACACAATTGAAACATCACCTAGGATGATAAAAATTGAGCAAAAACCAGAGTATCAAAAGTTGAAACCAACTTTGAAAGAAGTTTGGACAACAAAAATGGAGAGTGAAGAGGGCTCCGACACGAAAAAATTTGACGCACCCTCACACTACAAAAAATACACTATCCAAATCAAAATATTGCAGTTCAAAAACCAATGCCGAAACTTAAGGAACCAAGGACATTATACGATGGAACTGAGAAGGCCAAGTGCATACATTTAGCTATATCAAGAGAGGAACCGAAGCTAACATACATTGCCATTGACCTCATAGAGGAGGAAGAGTAACTATTGATAGCTATGCTCAAAGAGCATAGAGATTTGTTTCCATGGTCCTACAAAGACCTTAAGGGTGTAGATCCAAGAATTTTTCAACACATGATACCCCTTAATAGTGATCCAAAATCTTGCGGACAACGTCCCTATACTTATAATTGCAAAGAAGATCAAGGAGGAGATAGATAAGCTTAAGGAATTCAGAGTTTGATGCGATCAAGTACACAGATTGGGTGTTACCGATTGTGGTAGTGCCCAAGAAAAATGGAAATCTACAAGTATGTGTGAATCTCAAGCAGGTAATAACTATCCTCTCCCAATTACTGACCATGTGATAGAGTGGGTTTTAGGAAAGGAAGCTTATAGCTTTCTTGATCACTTTTCAGACAACAATCAGCTTGCTATAAATCCAAAGGGTCAGCATAAGATAGCCTTTGCAATAGAATGGGGCATATTTGCCTATAGAGTGATTCCAACTGGCTTAATCAATGCATCTGCCACATTTTAGAGGCTGATGAGTCATGTTTTTGAAGAGTATCTAAGACGATTCTTAGAGATCTACATGGACAACTTATGCGTGCATTCTCTCATGAGAAATGAGCACATAGAACACTTGAAGAAGATTCATCAAGCCAAGGACTGCCACGCCATGTCATCATAGTGTGATTTGGTGGTGAAACATGGATCACGATCAATGTCTTCAACCTCCAAATCCACAAAGAATTTACATGTAGCATGCCCAAGACCTCGCCTACTAACTTTTGCAAGAAGAGTAAAAAATGTTTCTCCAACATGGATCATGATCCATGTCCCCAAACATCTCAAAATGAAACCAAGAGTTTCCCATAGTTAGATCAAGTCTTGGGAAAGTCAACCCTCAAATTTGGGAGAAAATGGACACTATTTGACCACAAAACCCCAAATTCTCAAGAAATCACTTTGCAATTTCTCAAGAAATCAGTTTGCAAATGGTCATTTTGACCTAGACAAAGGAAAATGTTGCAGAACCTCAAAGTTGATGATGAGACAAGTTTTGTGAGAATTGGATTCAAAACATGGATCGTAAAACATGACCCCATGTGTTAAAATTGCAAGAAATGGATTCCCAAGTATCTTGAAGTGTTAGATGCATCAATTAATAATGAAATTGTGCTAGATTGGTTAAATTCCAAGAATTTGCATCTTCAGAGTCTTAAAGTGCCAAAAGTTAGGGTTTTGGGGGAAGGAAGAAATTAAAATGCAATTTGAACATGTTTATGTGCTCAAGGAGTCAAAGAGTAGCCAAGAAATGCTCAAACAAAGTACAAAATTTGATAGCAAGGATAGAAAGGTCATTCATAGTAAATGGCACTAAAACTTGAAGGACAAGTAGATATAGGGGTGTTAATAAGCATCCAAGCATCAAAACGACAAAAGCTAACACCTATTTACCATAGGGAAGCATCAAAGTGGGATCCAACAAACAGACATGGTCAAAGTCAAGAAAACAGGGCCATAAACTAGAAAATTGGGTTAACTTGGTGACTATAGATTTGAATTCAAAAATATTCCACCAGCGTGCTAGGATTAGCTATAGGAACATACCCGCATAGTCTTAGCCCAAATTGTGACCCAACATGGATCATAATCCATGTACCTTTTCTATAATTTTAGACTAGAACCCAACCCCCATGACCCACATGCCATATGAAGTCCAACCCTAAAGTTTCAAGTCACTTGAAAACCAAAATCGTTGAGAGAATCCCAAAATTCTCCAAATCTGTTGAAAAATTGCAAAAAATGACTTGATGATCAAACCATAGATCCAAATCACAAAAGTTTGCACTTGTAGCATCCCTTGATCATGCTGAATTAGATGTTACCAAGATCACTAAAAAATGTGTTCAAACATGGATCACGATCTACGTATCTCTAGCCCAAAATTGACATGAACCAGTTGCCCTAATGCCTATTGTTGTCTTGGACACACGTGAAATTTGGTCAAATTTGGATTTGCTTAAATTATGCTCATTTTTAGTTTATGGTCAAGTTGCAATGAAGAAACTTTTTTGACCAGTTTTTGGACACTAAAAGGCTGAAAATTTCCACATCACCTTAAAGAGTAGAAACCATCGAGATACAATGAGTCCTTATTTCACTTAGTAGTGGTGATGGTAATTGGTCTTGCAAAGTATCAAGTCATCAAGTGTGATCTCAACAACTACATCCTTGAGAATTTGGTAGAATCCACCTTGCAGAGCAGCGAGAGGAATAAGGTTTACATGAATGCCAAGCCCATGCTCATGGGCATGACCAAAGATATACCAGAGGCAGTCACAATTAGATCTCTTGCACAAGTCAAAGCACTATGTCAAGCTTTGGGAATATCTTCAAAAACACCTACCATGAGGATAAGACGTGGCTCTAGCTCACAAGCACCAACAACGAATAATGAATCAACCAAATCTAATTTTGAGCTTTGTAGATAAATCAAGATAGAAGAAGAGATACCATCTAAATATTAGTCATCAAAGGAAGAAAAGATAGAAATCTGTTGTCGGGTAGACACACTACTCATGCAATTGCTAGCAAAGTGAGAACTAAGCTAAACAACATGCTGTCAACCAAGGACAAAGCTTGACCCATAGGTGCATGGAAACAAATTATAGGTGGTTTTCAATCACCTACTTGACCTTCTAAGACAATCACTACCAAATGAAACCAACTGAAACATGCTAAGAAAATGCAACCACTACCTTTCCTATGAAGCCAATGCTCATCAAAACGTTAGCTAATGTCGTCGAATTGTCACAAAACTCAAGGGATAACCTCTACACATCTAGAGTGCACCATTCTATGGTCTCTAACCCAAATTACTACCCATAAACACCCAGTGCAAAAATTGCATATAAAGACAATCCAAAATTTACAGGTCACCGATTCTCAACGTGCTTAGGTCTAAGGCATAGCTCATCCCGTCATGGTTGCAATGACATATAGGAGTCACTAAATGATGCACAATTCAAGAGAGAAAACTCACCTCAAAGCTTGTGGAAGAGCTCTTCGCAAAGAGACCAAAACCGTGCAAGCTTGGCGTTGAAGTGTAGCTCTCGCTATTGCTAACACAATGGTGACATCGCCTTCACACTGTACCACCATAGAGCACGTAGGGAGAAGAAGAAGACCTCAATCTCTTTACATACAGTCACGTATATTTATTGGATCTCAAAAGTTGATTCATTAAAAAAAAGTCATATTAGGTTTACATAAATTGGCTTTTATACCTCAGCCTTGGAGGTTCTAACTTACCAAGATTACCTCCTACCATCTATTGTGCGGTTAGAGATTCCACATACTTACTAAAATACAATCTAGAAACTCTATTGAGTCTTGAAATAATTACAACAATTTTGTCAGAATAAGTGTTACAAAAATTGGGCTCTTCCAGTGATTTAGCCTTAGCTGTCAACAAAATCTCTCTGATCTAGAAAAAGCTGCAATAGTAAGAGAATATTCCCAAATCACAAGTGCAACAATCTATGGGGGAAGCTCAACAATTAAGAGAGGAGAGGCTAGCAAACAAAGTAGAGGAGTAGAGGAAAGAAAAGGAAGCCTAGTAGATGTACTCTTCTTTTGACTGTGATGATACCAAGCTAGATATAATATTGGAAAAGCTCAAAGAAGAGAGAAGACTGAAGGCCAAAGATGAAAGCAGATTGGCTAGATCTATAAGGCAAAGACTTCACAAGGTACTAAAGGGAAAAGCAAAATAGAGGGAAGAGGAGGAGTTCAAGAGACAAAAAGCAACAAAATTAGATTCAATTCTGGATTCTCCTCGTAGTCAATAGTCATAGCATGAGAAGACAACTCAAGAAACAACAACGACCAAGGTAGTAGAGGACATGGGGGAGACAACCTCATCAAAACCACCTTCTTTACCTCCTATGGATAAACCAGAGGGACAAGGTTCCACACTATCACCCTCTCAAATGGATGATCAATAGAACAGGGAATCTCAAGCTGAGCAAGAAGATGAAGATCACCTGAAGGTAGAGCAGAAACATCTTGAGGAGCAATGCAATGAACAAGAAAAAGCTTCCACCATTCCAAAGGACTCCGCCAAATACTGAGAGGCCTATAGAGATCTCACAAAGGCAAGAGGACCAAGTGAAGAGAGGTGTCCCCACTTTGCAACAAGAAGATGAGGCAGAAACCATGAGGATCATAGAAGAATTTTTAATTAAAGAACATCTAGAAATGATAGATCTACACTTGAGTTGTCAATAAGTGTTGACACGCCTAAGGATCCAAGACGTGAAAGAAGCCAAGGCTGCCATTGAATGAGCACACCAAGAGATAGCACATCTCAAGCAACACGTGGACAGCCTAGAAAAGAAAAGTACAAGCTAAAGACGATCTCAAAAAGGTAAAAAAAAAAGATGCAAAAATCATTTATCAAGACCTAGAAAAGCAAATTGAAGCAAACAGTGAGATATAAGTGGAGCAGCAAGCACTAAAAGAGACTTTGGAGGGGGAAAAGAAAAGGTATTCAAAGCTTTGTGACTCATATAATTTGGTAAAACACACCCTCTCCACCCTCCTGGAAAATCAAAATATAGCTCCACCTGCCTCTGCCTCTCAATCCTCAACCGCAATTTCATAGGAGATAAAGGCACTTAAGGCAAAATTAGATCAAGAAAAGTTGCAAAGGAAACTTTTGATGACAAACATGCTCACAAAAAATGCACAAAAAGAGAAAAAAAACAAGGACATGCAAGAGCAGCTAGCCAAGGGCAAGGTGGGCCTAATAACACAAGCAAAAAGGAGCTACAAGAAAAAGCAATGAATTTGAGTGGTACCTCACAAACACCACTACTTGTACGAATCACCCAAACACAACACGTTGAGTTTGAAAGTGCGGATCAGACACCCTTAGCAAATTTACCAGGCGTCAAACGACACAAAAAAAGCCCCTAATTTGATTAAAAAATGACTTTTATAGTGGGGGGGCCTTCAACTTTAGAATCTACTCTCTCATTGGCAAGTTGGAAACTAAGGAAGGGGGGAGCTCAGTGGGAAGAACTCCTTGCCGGCACTGAACCACATGAACCTTGTCACATCTCGACCTTGGTGTGCCTTCAAACAATGTGTGCAAAAAGCCAAAAAAATCATCTGACACCTCGCTCTCATTGCCAATTGTCGACTTTGACTGGCCAAAACTTTATGCTCCGGATTACTATTAATGCGCAGTCACTTCTTGCCATCTCCACATATCGCATTCTACCTTCTTGAACCTGATCGTGGCCCAAAAAAATGCCAGATGGCATGATTTCCAATGTGGTGAGGTGGGCTCTCAAACCCGGCCCCCAACAAAACTTTGACAGGCCATAACTTTCTATCCAGAGCTCTTATTAGCAATCGGAGAAAACAAGCATGCTCCATAATTCAAGCACTACACACCTATCTTTTGACATATGCTTGGGCCATCTGTCCCTAGTTGCCCTCTTGATCGGGGATCTGCTAGACCTTCTAACTTTGCACTGCAATATCTTGAGCACCGGGGCTCCGTTTGATGTGCTGTCTAGTCTGGCTTTAGAGCACCTCAAACATTACATTGCAAGACACTGATAGAGCAGTTTGGGCACCTTCACTGGTAACCAATTGAGCCACCTTTAAGATTTTTTGGCCTAAAAATCCGCATTAAGCATACATTTCCACTGCCACTGGTCTACTCAGGGACTCCATAACTGTCTAGCCTTTTGCACTACACCTACCTGCAGCCTTTGCCTAACATATACCACTTTCCAGCTCGGACCAAATTTGGATCCACCAATGCTCCCTAGCACCTCTCTATGGATCCTAGCTAAACTAAGATAAAAAGAATACTCTGGAAAATCAGAGCGACTCTCACCTCATAGGATTAATCAAAGGTCATCTACTTAGGGTACTCATCCTCGGTAGCGGTGCCAATGTTGAAACGGAATCCGCCGTCTTATTCTCGGTAGCACAGCGAGAACTAGACCAACATAATGTCAGCCAAGGATGGAGAATGATCCACAAGCGCATGGAAACAAGCAAGTGGTTGTCAATCACCTAGTTGACCTTCTAAGACAATCACTACAAAGAAACCTATTCTAACCCAATATGTACATGACGGCTACCATGTCTACGACACATCTATCTCTCAAAACATAACCTAAAGTTGTCCAATCATTATGAAACTTGAGGGCTAGTCTCTTTTTGTTATGAAACTTGAGGGCTTGTCTCTTTTTGTTACAAAACTTGAGGGCTAGTCTCTATACACCTAGAGGACGCTACCCTAAAGTCTCTACCCCAATATACTATCTACACACACACACAATCACAATCGTGTATGATGTCTGATAGTAAAATTTAGGTCACCGATTTCAAACGTGATTAGGCTTAAGGTGTAGCTTGTCTTGTCATGAACGCGTGGATATATAACAATAATGAAACATACACACATATAAGGAGAAAACTCACCTTGAAGCTCAAGGAAGAGCTCTTTTCGAGGAATCCAGAACTCTGCGTGCTTGGCATCGATGCGTAGCTAACACGTTGATGGAGTCGCCTCAGCAATGTTGCTCCTGTAGCATGCGTAGAGAGAGAAGGAAGACCCACTCACACACGACACACCGTACATAACACAGGTGAGCCCAAGATTGATTTAAAGATAAAAAGTCCATCTCAAGGTTACAAGGGTTTTGCTTAATACCTCAACCCTAAGTTGGTATTTTAGCTAAGAGATATACTAATTATAGTTATTGAGTGAATCTGACTCTTTATCCACTTTCATCATAACAGGGGTTTTCTCGAGATTTACAACATTAAAAGGACTTCTCATAATTAGTGAGCTACAATAGCCAACTTTAGGCAAAAATGATATAATTAATTAATGCATCTCTGTTGACTGCTTGGATTTGGAGAGTGTTGGTCAACCGCTTCAACACTCTTGCCCAATGAGTACTTGAAAAGTGACTCTTGGGTATAGTTTCTTTGTCTTCCCCGTCATTAAAATGCGCGTTTCTTATATCGGGTACAACCGGGTTTGAAATCACCACAGACCTCAACTCTTCTTCTTCAAGATCTGCCAAATGTGTCAAACCACTTGGCTCTTAACTGATTTTGGCTCTTGCTCACTCGGTATTTGTTGCTTCCTTTTGATAATATCGATGATCTCCTCATGGAACTCGCACTTGGCAATTCCCAGAATGTCACCCAATGTGAGCTCCACTTTACTATTCAGGATACACTCTTCAAAAACCTTCTTCAGATCTGTAGACAATTCAATATTAGATTTAAGCTTAGACAAAGGTCCCTTAGGCTTACCTTGCTTTTTGTCCTTTGGTGCCTCCTCCATTAACCACTTCAGGAGCGGGCTTAGGAGCAGGCCCTTCCTCTTTCTTGTTGTTGGATCTCGTTGGCCTTTTTGATGTCCCAACAACATCTTCGTCGTTTTTTTGCTTCTCTTCCACCGTAGCTTCGTTGGCTTGAGCCTTTAGCAATAAATGCATATACTGAAAGAGAATCTATTGGATCGGTCCACCCAGTAGTTTCCCGAATTGAATTCCCTACCTATCATAATCCATGGGAGGCATGCAATATTTTGAAGAAGAAAATAAATTAGTGGATGCGAGAGATGAGCTTCGACAATGGATTGCAAACATGCAAAAAGGAGTACACAAAGCATATATGATGTATGAGCTCAAGATTCTAGAATCTGTGACCCTACTCATGATCAAACCAGATGAATACATCAAGAATTTCAGCCATGAAATGATCGCACTACCAAGTATAAAGCAGGAGACCAATCTCTGGAAGAAGAAGCTGCGCCCGACCTTAGAACCTAATGCACATGGAAATTACAAAGAAGTTCCATTGACCAAAGAACAAGTGTTTCTCGTCCTGAAGAGCCAACCTTTATGGCACAAGAAGTGGTTTGAAAAGCGACCCCTAAGATGAGACAACTTACAGAAATGCTCCCTAGCACCTGTGGATCAACCCAACCTATTGAGCCATATCAAGAAGGTGATCTTGGGAGACATATGCAATGTGGAAAAGTAGGAGGCCGCTAGTGCTCAACTACTCAGTCATTGCCAAACCTGGAGACAACCACAAGCCCACAAAAGCTTACATGTCACATACACTCAGGGCTATCATCAGACTAATGAGAGATATACCAAACTTGACATGCCAGATCACTTCGAAAGATTGCAAAGATGATCCTCACTTTCATTGAAGCATTGGATGACATAGACAAAGAAAAACCCCCCTTGGAGGTGTTCCTTGAAGGTATCGATGGAATCAGCTGGAACTTTGAGGCAGAGGCTCCCTCAAAAAATATAATTATGGGGATGTACATCGGAATAATGTTTTTGTCCTCACATTACATGAAAACATTTGAGGAAGCATTCATGACGGGCTTCTTTGAGATGGATTCTACCATCTTCAACCCGATGGCGAAGGATCTGCAAGCAAGGCACATTGCTTACTAGAGCACATTGTTGAAGAACCCACTCAGAGACTTATCAATCATAGCAAACATTATAGCAAGGGTGGAGAAGTTAAACAAAGTCATCAAGACCTTGGAGAAAAGGAAATTTGACTACTAAAGAGTTTCTACAACTTGCACAAGGATGTGCAATGACTAGGAGGGGGCAGTGTATGGCTGATGCAGCTGAGGAACATCCTCCTAGTTGGACACATAATCCTAAACCATATGTTTAATGTAATATATATTATTTTTTTGGGAAGCCTTAGAGATGAGCCTATGTATTTTGATTTGAAAGTTGTAAAACTTTGAGCTATAATATTTGGGTGGGTGCGTGCTTATAAATTCCCAAGGGAGCATCGGTCTTTTGTTTGGGATTGTTTTGGTATACTTTTTGGTGCTGAGGTTGAAGTATGAATGCTCTTGGGCTATAAACCTATAGAGGTGTTCCCCTTTTTCTTCTACCCAACAACGTGTAATTGTGAACCACAATAGAACTTGAAATACTTACACTTAAATAAAGGAGTAAGAGATAAGGAGCACAATGCAATTATCAAAATTGAATTTGGATTACCAATCATGAGAAAAATGGATTACAAGTTTGAACAGAGTAGCCGCTTTGACAGTCATAGAGGAAAATCTCTTTTTCCCAAAAGATAATGATGTGTGTTCAAATTGAGGCTTTTGAACTTTATACCTTTGGTTTTTAAAATAACAATGGTTGGCTACTTGGGCTTTGAGCACATGAATTACCTCCTGAAGATTCACCATGCACTTTTTTGTAAGAGCCATCAAAAAACAATAGATAGGCATTTTCTATGTCAGGAGCTTCTATGTGCTATTTCTTCACGGCATCCTCCTTGATAAGAAGTGGGCTTTTTTTTATAAGTAATCAAATCAATCAATGTAGCCCTTGTACTCTCCTCAACAAGAAAAGAGAATTGGAATTTTGGTAGCTCCACAATCCACTTCATGAGTCTCCTTGATAAGGTAGGGCTACTCACCAATAGAGGTAGAAGAGTGTAGCTAGTGAGAAATGTGAAAGTTTTGGGAAGAAGGTAGTGCCTAAACCTTCTACATGCATAAATTACACTCACCATGATGAGTTCCACTTTTGTATAGCCTCTTTCCACCTCTAGTTTCACCCTACTAGCACAATAAATAGGCTTCATGTAGTGGGGGATTTGTTACCTCATTGAAGAAGCATAGCCCCAATAGTATCCTCACCTACCTAGCACTAGTATGATGCATCATCAAGCAATGTAGGTCATTACAAGATGCTTGCAAGGTATGCATGCTAATTCTAGTAGGGATATATGCTTGTGCATTGAATTTCAAAGAACTAGTGGGCATAGGTTGAGACGAGATTCTTCTTATAGCTCATGTACATATTACTAGGTCCTATATTAGTACCACTTATTGGAAAATTTGCCTTCAAATGGGAGGTTGTTGCGGTAAAGACGGTGTGCCCCTTATCCTGGTCAAATGCATTAGAGGTGTTTGACGACCCATCACTTGTGCAAACCTTATCCTTTACTAGCTAGAAGAATAAAGGACACTCTCTCACAGATTATTATGGTGAGGAGCTTCACCAACATTGTGTGCACCCATCTCCTTCCTCACCTGCACTCACACTTTCATTCTTCATATGCAAAGCCATTGATGTCCTCATTTCCATTGACATCATTTGAGGGTTCATATAACATATTCCCAATTTGAACACACATCCTCATCCAAAGACACAATATAAAACACATGCACCTTCTAAAGCCTTACACTCCTGTTGGAGGAGCGACTCACACACCCATGAAGTGCATGCAAACACTACCTAGATCAACATAATGTCAATCGAGGACACAGATGACACAATAGGCACACAGAGGAAATCTCTTTAGCTTGTCAGGCTGAAACCATCCTACACATACAACACTCTGGAAGGCCAACTATACCATAATCAAGAACCTCACTGGTCTCAACTACACCACCTAGCCACATACACACATACGGAAGGTAACTCAACTAATCATGCCAGATTCGTACGAAACTTAAGGAACACCATCCCCTCACTAGGATACACCTGCCCCTAAGCTTCTACACTCAAAACCTTCACTCTAAACCCATCTGCGGAAAACATGTAGGATGACAGAGCAGAATTTTGAAAGTGCCCAAAACTGAAATTTATGAGTACCTATGCGTAGCTTATGTCGCCACGATTCTATAGACTACTAGCACGTAGAAAATAGACATCGTTTGATACACTTACGGCCACAAATAGCTCGTAGATGCGTCGGCGTGTGCGCTTCGTCTCGCGTGGAATGCTTGGCATTGTCGCGTAGCTCTCCTCGAGCCTACAACAATGGTGCAGTCGGATCTCCAATGTGTTGAGCGAGCCGGGCGTAGCTAGAGGATAAAGCTCACGCTCACTCTCTTTCTCTCTCACACACAGTAGACAGCAGCGCTAAAGTTTTGATTATGATAAAATTCTCCCCTTACAAAATGACCTAGGTACCTTATATACTAAGGCTACCTTAGGTTTAACCAAAAATGGGGTTGAAAGGGTCAAATGGCTTTGTATTTACAATCTGGAAGTGCCATTGCACCCCGGCTTCTGAAACTAGAATAACTACTCATTACAAATGATGTTTATAGCCATAATCCGCAACATTTCATAACTCGCAAAAGATAAGACTTTGGTACGAAACTTGAGTTATGTTGTGTTGTTGACCTAGCGGTCAACAACTCCCCCCTTCCGCATTCATGTCGTCCCCGACATGACCTGATTGTCGATGGCAATGTGGTCTTTGCTGTCGTTTTGGCTTCATCTGTTGCACTGCTTGTAACTTTGTCGAACCACAACAAGAACTATGATCCATTAGAGCGGACATCTATCATCATAACCATTCATCTTTTGAGATCCTCTGATTACTTTTATGTCTGCTCTTCTTCATTGGGGACTTCTTTGTTCCTGTGTAATCATGTTGTTAGTGTTGTCTGCTGCAGCTTTGTCATTGTAGGCCATTCTTCGACTCGCCATTGAGGAGAAGTATGCTATGATCTGAAATTGGTGCTCCAATTCATTTGTCAATTGATTTGAGTAGCATTTCCTTATTGTTGATGTAGAAGGAATATGTACAAGAGGGTGGTGATAGGTGTCTTTAGATTAGGGTCTGAAACCTAGATGACCAAAGGGAAAAAACCCGGTGGGAAAAAAATGCCTTTGGTATACGCTCTTATTGGAGTTGAGCAGTTGAACGTGAAGTACATGTTCATGAAAGGTGAGTGCTTGGGTGAAACACGGAAAGAGTGCCTGATGGAAGATGCCAATTATGGGACACTCTATATGCATATGAGAAATTTGTCACCAAAAGCATGCAATGTGAAAGAAAGAGATGATGGGTGTTTCGAGGAATAAATGTAGCACATGTGACATCAAAAGATGTCTCAATAGCTTCCACCTTTCCAAGAAGGGTTGTCGATGTAGAAGTTTCTCCACTCGTATCTCACTGTGCTCAGTACGTGAGTGTCTTTTGGACCTTCTCCTTCACTTCACCAGACTTAAGTACTTAGACTTCGACTCTTTTGCTCACCTATACCAGCATGAGCGACACAACATACATATGCTCAACTCTTCCAGCTTGAGCAGTACCTAGAATAGCTCAGACGCTTAGACCACAGAGAATATTACTTGAAGCTTTGGGACTAACACCTCACTCATTTTGTGACTTAGCTACTCGACTCTGACTTGTATGACTTGTCGGTTGCCTGTTGACACTGCTTTGTGACAAGTTCTTCGGCTGTTGTAGTGGTTGCTGAGACATACTTCATGAAGTTTCATCGTTTCCCTGTACCTTCTTCTCTTTGTAGTGCTCAGGCCTCTCGTCAGTCTTTTCTTCATGTGGATTATGGATTTTTTTATTTTGTCTTAATAATCAATAAAGAAAATCTTAAAAAAACTTAACAAAAGAAAAATCATTCAAATAGAAATCTAAATGCTATGTACACTATACACATGTCCCTAGGGGCTCATATATGGATTTTGTCCCCATCCTCCTCTGTAACACTACTATGAGGGCATATACTCTAAATTTCGTCAAAAAATTATCACAATAAAACGCAAAAATTGAATGCATTTCACAAAATAGTGCCCTCTAATAGTCATAATGTTAGGTCCGCATTCAGAATGCCTCTCCCCTTCCTATTTGGAGTCATCCTTTACGATAGGGTATCGCAAAGGGTATGTGTTGTGCTTGGGCAATTAAAAGTTGTGCCTATGCAGGCCTTGTAATGTAGCCCTATTATGCATACACAGTCAATGCATGGAAAAGATTTATGTTGTGCAAGATGTGGGTATAAGAAATTTGCTTATTGTCATTTGTTGGCGAGGCTTCCTATTCTAAGCAATGTAATGGTCTTTGAAGCTCCTGTATCGTTGCTTGATTGAAGCGACCTTCTAACTGTACTGTAATCGTAGGAAGAATTGTAAGAATTCAAGCGGCGATGCACTGACAACAGTTTTGTTGTTCTTCTTTGGGACCCATTTCTTTGCGATTATTGGCTGTTTTGCTGGCTCTCGTTTGGGAACCCATACTTTCCCGTGCTTTGTTTGTGTGTGAAGAGACTTCTTTGGGATCCACCTTTTTGTTGTGTGATCAACAATGGTCTTTGCTTCAGTCCTTGTACACTTGGTTGGGGACGGGATTCAGGCTTTGAAAGTTGATACTGTGGTTGTTTTGGAATCCAAATGAATTCATGACTTTTTCGTGCTTGAATCAACTTCGTTGGAGCCCAAACCTGAGTTGTGAAAGCTTGCAATTTTGTGATATTCTTACCCGTTCGTGCACGCTTTCCTTGTTTTTGTTTTGGTGTTGGATCTTGTGATTTGTCATTAGAGATCTTTGTCTTCTTGATCCATATCTGTTTTTGGCCGATCTGGCTTTTTGGTATCCAGGTTTGTCGAGCTTTTTGGCCTTGAATTGTTGTCCTGTTCTTTTGACCTGTCATGGTTGTGGCTGAAGGGGTTGGTGATAGTGATGGCCTGAGTTGATGATAGGAGATGTCATAAGATTCATCACTATCGCTACTATCCTCAACAAGGTTGACTTCTTGTACTTTCCCTTGATTTTTTGGCTGGTAGTGGAAAGTTACTGTCTGTTTGCTCGTGGGTGGTAGTTTCTTGGAACAATTTTCTAGCCCATTGATTAGAGCATTGTTAGCTCTTTGCTTTGGTTGTATTCCTCCTAGCTGAGTCTTTGCATCCTTATTAGGAGCCATGTATGAGGATGCTTGTGGTGGCTGTGTTTTCACGGAGGACTTTGGAATCTACTTTTGATGCACGTTATTCATGTAGCGATGACATTGATTCCCGGGTCGTTGATCTTCTTGAAGCTCGAAGTGTTCTACAGAGTCATAGAACTCGTCGTCTTCTTCATCTTTTGATTCTCCACATTTCTTTGTTTGCTCCTTATGTCAAGAGCTTGTTGATGTCTAGTTCTCTTCGTTTTCCTGGATTACACTCACTGCAAAATAAGGAACGACATCATAGCCATTTTCATCACAAAACTTTGTTGTGGGAGCATCCTCCACGGCGCACACGTCCAGAGTAGCCAAGATGTGTTCCCATTCAAAAGGCTCTAACTCTTCTTCAGGAAATGGTTCTGGGATATAGTCCCTATCCTCTATAACCCGCTCTAGGATACATTCCTCACGTTTCAAGCTACCACATTGTGAAGCTCCACACATCCACAGTTCTTTAGGCTTACCTAACCAAGCTGGAAGTTCTGATCCTGCTACTGTGGCGGAATCAAACTCCTCAACCGGTGTTCTCGTCACATCCCTATAGCTATGGTCCCTCAAGTTTATCTTTGTTATGGTTTCCATATGTCTCAGGTATATATGGTCATAACCCCAATCTTGGACCATTTTCAATTGTCGCATGAATGGTCTTCCCAGAATGATGTCATAGTTGTTCTTCTTGCCAAAGTCAACAACAACAAAAGTGTGTTCATATTCCATGCCACAAGAAGTAACAAGTACTTTTTATAGTAGTCCTAGGGGCTTTTCCTTGTGTCCTTCTGCAAGCTGCAGGGTCATTCGTGTGGATATCAAGGCAGGTTTTCCCCATTTTTTCCAAACCTCTTTGGTTGCAATGGTCACACCAACTCCACTGTCAAGGATTTCCATGGTTTTTACACCATTGTATTCCATAGGAAGGGTGGTGTTTCCATCTTCTCCCTCGTAATACTCGCCTACCTTGTTTAATGGCACTGGCCTAGTATTTAGTTGAGGCATTTCAAGCTCTTTGATGCCTTCCTCGATTTGAGTCATTGGGGTTTTTACACCAAATTTCTCTAGACATTTACCCACATTAGCCCACATGTTTGGTCTTATTCTAAGCAACTCGGCTAACATTATTGTAGAGGTGACTGGGGTAGATAGAATATCTACTAGCCCCTTTGAATTGATGGCCTTGTTGGGAGACAGTCTCTGTGATGGGATTGCAACCACCTCTGACTTGGTCTCGTACTCTCCCATGTAGGACGGTAGTGTTCTTAGCGAATGGGGTTGACTATCCATAGATTGTACAGATCCTTTGTCGCCCCAATACGATTGCACATCTAGATTCATTTGAGATCCAGTCTCAAATTCCTCTATTGGTGGTAGAAACACTCCTCGTTCATCACGAGTCTTGTCTACTAGTCTTCTTAGGTCATCGGCTTCATTGGTCTCTTTGACTTGTTTTCACAATTCGTCAAGACCATCTATCTCTTTACAATCCTTAGGTATAGCTTGGTGAAATCCCTCGGAAGAGTTATCCGTGGTATTCAGTACTATCCTTGGTTCTAATGCTAGGTCTTTGAGGTTTGGTCTGTGCTCATGACTAGAATCTGGCTCTTTAAGTTCCTGGTTTGGTGGGATTACTTGTGTAGGCATGACACGTATCCCATCCTCAGGTTTTGCAACTGGTGGTTCTAGTAAATCTTGGGCTGTTTGAATCATTTTCTGGCACATTTCAAACCTTTGCTTTTCTAGTTCCGCATAGGGATATGTCATCCACCTGTGTTCTTGGGTTTGGTTGTTTTTGAGCCTCACATCATAGGCTTTCAAGAGGGCATCTAATGTCTCATTAACCTTCTCTACCAACACAGATCCTCCTGAACTAGCACTTCTCGGTTTCTCATTCGTGGATGGTTCTTCTAGAGGTTTAACCATCTGTGTAAGAGAAGGTGCCTCCTTTTCCTCATGTTGTTTTATCTTCTCCTCAGCTTCAGTAAGCTTCTCAGCTAGGGATTTTTTCTCTCGTTCCCTGCGTGCTTTCATCCTAGTCTTTCTAGCTTTCCAACTATTTCGTTTGCTCTTGGTTTTCTGACCAGGCGCATCTGTCTTTGGTCCATTATCTGTCTTTGGACTCTTGTCACTTTCTGTGTTCTTTGTCTCTGGATTCTCATCAGCTTTCTTTTGAGCTTGTGCTCTCGAAACTACTTGAACTGGTACAACATTTTCATTTTCTGAGCTACTAGGGAGCTGAACTATCCCTAATACATTTGTCGTGATTCTCCTGATTTGGTTTGGTTTTTTCGGGCAATCGAGGATCAAGTGAGTGATGCCACACTCAAGACAATAGGCATTTACTTCAGTGATCTCCATATGAGGACATTGTTTGACCAAGTGGTTGTCACGACTTTTGTGACAATCTGTCTCTGGTTGAGGAGATTCTTTTAGCATTTTCTCTTGGCGATAAGCAAGCTTTGACCTAGATAAGCCGCTATTTGCAATGAATCAATGTCCTTTCGTCCATTTCATACCTTCTTTCTTTCGACTGAAACCCAGGAGGTGGAGGTTGTACCGGCCTCACCACTCCATGTGTTTCTCTCACATTTTGTTGCTTCGAAGGGTAGTACTCACTTTGGTTGCTATACCACATTGTGGTTGGTACTAGCGCTGGTTTATTTGATGCTTCCATCATTGGCATGTATCTCATGTCTACCGGCATTCTAGCACCTGGCAGCGGAGGTTGTTGTCCTAAGACAAGCTGTGGCCTTAAAACTCCTACTGGTCTTGGTGCATTCCCCGTAATGTATCTAGGTGGAGTAGGTGCTTCTGGAACAGGTTGTACTAGATAAAGAGCTTCTTTGATCAACTCGTTTAGCGTCAACCTCCTTATCATATGAAGATCCTTCTGAATGCCCGCATGTCTCATTCCCTGGATAAAGATCAGCATCAGTCATGCTTGCGTAGGTAATTCCACTCTCGGACAGAGCTTAACATATCTCTTGAGCCGTAATGATGCTTTACGTACTGATTCATTCTCTTTCTGTTTGAATCTATGGATTTGCAAGACCGTGTTGTGAGCAATGCCATTTGGCGAGAATTCTTCAATAAACTCCTCAAACAGCTCATCTAGGGTCTCAAAATCCCATTTTTCCACCGAGTTGAACCATGTAGCTGCATCATCTTCCAGAGTCAATCCAAATCCCGCAAACTGTGTCGCAAAATCTGAAACTTCCTCTGCTCTAATCACTCTTCTAAAAGCCGTTACGTGATCTCTTGGATCTTTATCTCCGGAGTATTTTATGTTTACCCATTGCTGGACTTGGGATGGTCTAACTCTTCGATTGTCTACAAGTCTAACCAGAGACTCTCCCAATCCTTCTCTCGTTATCGCTCTTGAAGGGAATCCTGGTGGTTCTCTTCTTGGAATTCCTATAGGAATTCTCGTGTTTGGTGGAGGCATTTGTGGTCCTTCATAGACCAAATATCCACCTCTTTCTAGTACAATCTGTGGATTTGTGCTTTCTACAACTATGTATTCTCGTCCATACTTGTCGACAACTATAGATCTCCATTGAGAGTCGACTCTGTATGTGTAGACATATAAGAGCTTGTAATCCGTTATCTCTTCTAGGTATGGATCTGAGCACCTATAAAGATTGACCTCATTGTCGTCAATGTATCTATATAGTCCTTCAGTCTCATGACCAATCATCCAAACTCTCTCAACAAGATGGATCTTTATCAATTGCAAGTTTGGAAGATCCATTGTGGGAGGATATTCCTCTATCGTCGGGATCTCGAAGCTTGTGTAAGCTGCGTTTGAATCTAGGGTAGACATGATTTCTGGGCTTAAGAGCTTTTGCTTGGTTCAAGTAGACTTAGTCCACTGTGTTCAAGTGCTTTGGTTAGGGAAAAGTCGAAACTATGTCCAAAACCGCAACTGTTTAGTCACAATTCTCGCAAATTGTCGATTTCAGACACCCTAACTAGTGAAATGTAGTTTAAAGTGGTCAAAATGAGTCCAAATTCAATTTTAAAAGAAGATTTGGGATCTCTGTGACACTGTGAACACTCCTGTATGGTCAAAAGTACAGTTGGACCCTAAAACTGGCCTAGAGACATCCTATGCATAGGATGTCTATATGATCAGAATTTAATAAAATTTGGTCCAGAGACTCCCCTTAAGTCCAACAACACAATGGTATGCTCAGAATTTCATTTGGACCTAAAAATGGCCTTGAGACATCCTACATGTAGAATGTATTTTTGCTCAGAATGACTTGAAATTTTCACCCCAACTTCTCCTTGATGTGCTGATCACAGTGGTGTGCTCATAGGTTGGTTTGGAGTCCTAAATCAAGCTGTAGACATCCTACGCGTAGGATGTCTAACTGCTCAGATTTTGTCCAAAATTGATCCCAAGATTCTCCTAGTGCTTAACAACCCAATGGTATGCTCAAAATTGAATTTAGATGCCAATAGGTCAAGATTTGGGCTACATAAGCTTCTAGTTGTTAACCCTCACGGCTCACGGACACCCTATCACCTATGAGACGGGCGTTGTAACCTGCAGTGGACATTGTATTATTTATTTGGTAGAGTAAGGTACCGGGCTTGTCGGTCCAATAGGAAAAGGGTAAGAGTGATCGCTGATGAGAGGCGCACTCTAACTGGGACATTCAAGGGATTAGTTGGCTAAGCATGGGCGCCCAAGTGTGAATGGGGTGAGCTCATATAAAAGCCGACTTAACCTAAAATTCACTTATTCTCTCATTTGTGCAATAGAAGAGTGCTCTTGCTCCATCTCCATCTCCATCTTCTTCTTCTTCACCTCCTTGTGTGTGTGTGTGTGTGTGTGTGTGTGTGTGTGTGTGAGTGAGTGAGAGAGAGAGAGAGAGAGAGAGAGAGAGAGAGAGAGAGAGAGAGAGAGAGAGAGAGAGAGAGAGTGCGATCGAGCATTGCGGCGGCACGGCGGCGGTGAAGCGGTTGAGCACGATGTAGCGGCGTCTCCTTCTTCTTCGCGGCGAGGAATCCTCCACGGCAGGAGCATAGAGCGGTGAGTGACACACCATTGCCCTCTTTTGAGCTTACTAGTTAAGCTAGTTGTGTGCTTGGAGCCGTCTGTGGCTCGCACACAGTGTTAGGCAAGTCCCTTGCTTCGACAGTGCGGCGAGGAGCACACATTTTTGGCGCCGCTGCCGGGGAATCGCCCTGCACTAAGCCCAAGAGGCACTTTGTGCTTCTCCTATGAGTTGTTTGTAGTAGGAAAGAAGAGGAAGAGAAAGAGGAATGAGTTATTTTTCTGCAGGTTGTTAATTTCTGTATTGTTTGCAAGTGCTGTGATTTCTGCATAATGTTGTGTTTTCTGTTTGCACACAGTCTTTGCACAATTAGTAGTCATTAGCTTGTTCGCAGTGAATGAATAAGTAGGTAGACAGTTAACAATTTCTGTTTGCACACAGTCTGTACACAGTTTTCTGTCAAGGTTTGCCTGCACACAGTCTTTGCACAATAAGGTAGTGAGAGAGGAAGTAGGTGGACAGTTAGCCCATTGTCAGTAAGTAGTTAAGGTAGTGGTTAACAGATTAGTTAGTGGTTAGCAGCACTGTTAGTAAGTAGATAAGGTAGTGAGCTGTTTGTGAGCTGTTGACAGAGAGGCTAGGTAGGTGTTGACAGTGTGTGTGGCCAAGAAAGGGTCACCTAAACCGCGCGCGGTCGTCGCCTCAAAAAAAACAAAAAAAAAACCGAAAATATTTAAGCGTGAGTGACTGGGGGGCTACACTAAAATTTTGATCGGGATCGGTTCCCCAAGCCCAAGCCCAAGCCTCAGTCCTCAGTCTTATGATATATACTAGACTCACTCTTATATATATACCCTACCCCCTCAAGAGGGAATGAGAGCATGTGGGGCAAGTCCTCCACTCTCCTCCCTTCTCTTCCCACTTGCACCCTTAGACTTTCTAATTTGGGCCTAGTTCCCTACTAGAAATTGACGATTTTAGGGATTCCGAGGGCATAAAGTGACCAAACGGAGGGCTGTAAAGCACGGCACGTCCCTCTGGCCGAGACGCTCGTTTTGAGCTATCATACGTTCTATTCTATAGCTGGGTCAGAAAAAAAGGACCAAAAAATCAAAAAATAAATAAATAAGAAAAGACTTGGGTTGCAAAACACCCAAAATTACTAGGTGAGCAGCCTTCACGGGCACTCACTGTCACTTCTAGGGGATCCAAGTCATATGAACCTACGCTCTAGACGAGTGTTAGAGCACGAGCATATTGGTAGTGCCTCCATTTACGCGGGCACCCATTATTCCTCCACCCTAGGTTCTGGACCTTCGGCCGGGACTCAAGGTAGCACGACCCAAGATCCTCATATCGCGTCTAGTGATTCTTCCTCTGACTACGAAGTCATGGAGGGGTATCCTACACCAAACCCTCATAGTTCAAGTCAAGACATGCATGCCATGGGCCCACGGACCGAGTCCAGCGTGTTTAGCCACTTAAAAGAGACCCTTAGTAGAGCTACTCGCTCCGAACATGCGGTTAATGAAATAAATGAAGGGAGTGGGGAAGTAAATTCGTCATTCATGTCTAAAATAGACCCTATGCTTCTTGAGAGTGTGCATGTGAATGTTCCATCCACTGCACCTCCTGATCCTTTAGGACTATCTCCCTCTGAGGTTTTACTACCCGATGGTAGGAGTCTTGTCGAAGTACAAGAGATCGAACGCTATATGCAAGCAACAAGGGAGAGGGAAATTGAGAACCTACGAAGTCTAGAAAAAATTCGAGCCTTGAAAGCAAAGGCTCCTATGACAACAATCATGCCAGCCGAGCAACCGAGTGCTCCCAAGGTAGCAGTCACGGAGGGGAAAGCGATGGGGAGCAATAATGCTTCCACTTCGAGGGAAACCTCCAGCATGTCAGGCCTAGATGGGATATTCCTAAACAAAAATTGGGATTATGACCTACAAGCAGAAGCTTTAACTGATCGATACACAGAACACACCTATCAGGTGTGTCCCATAGGACACACCTATTAGGTTGGTTAGATGTTCTACAATCCACATCGGGTGCTACTAGCATAGATGAGCAACAACAGAAAGTCTGTGATGTCCTCCATAGGATTGTCGAGTTAGAAAGATAGAACACAAGGATCAACATGCCTTCAACAGGCCTAATGAGATTCTTGGATACGGGAAAGGCCAACCAACCAACCCTATCACAAATGGAGACTCCCTCAGTGAGCCCCATTGATCCTCCATATGTTGTTTCGCCAGGAGCCTCAGTACAATCTGAGCCCACAAGTGGCAGCTTTACCTTCCCAGATCTAGCTCATCTTTCTCTTAATGACACTACGGATACTATGCATATCCCAGTGGTGAGCATGACAAGAAGTACACCATGGAGTTCATTTGTTAACACTGCGCCGATGCCTAGTAGCACAGTGCCCCCAACTATACCTACATGTATGTATCAATCATGTGCACCTGTCGTACCTCAGCCTCATGTACCTCCTACACCTCCGATTATTCCAAGAGCTTACAATCCACAATGGCATTATCCAAGCTCTTATACAAGTGGAGCCATGCCATTTAATAATAAAATGCCATATCAGGCACCCCCTATGCCTAGGGCCACGCCTGTAAACTTTGGACCACCGTCTGGTACACCACCATACGAAATATGGGACCCAAGAGCCGCGCGTATGCCAAGGCCAAGTCCAACTCCCATCTCACATGTGGTTCCAGGAGCACATACACCCATTATACCTGCTCAAATAGGAGATTTGGCAGCATTTGCTCAAACTATCGGTCGCTCTATTGCGGAAAACATGCGTAGTGCACCTGATAGAGAGCCTAGGAGCAAGGCAGTTCAAGTAGCTAAGCTCACACAGAAATTCAGTGGAGACGGAGATGCTAGACAGCATATGGAAGTCTTTGAACATGTGTGTGATTCCTTGGAAGAGCACAATGAGCTACATAAGTGTAAGGCTTTGAGTTTGACCCTAAGCGGAAAGGCTGGAGATTGGTATAGAACCTTAAGAGTAGAAGAGAAAACGATCTACTCTACTCTTAGGAGACTATTCTTAAAAGAATACATACGAGAGGGAGTACTTTGGGGTGTAGCCTCTCAGCTCCAGAAAGCCCAACAAGAAGAAGGTGAATCCGTGAGAGACTTCATTAGTCGCCTAAAGAATTTGAATTCTCGATGCAATCCAAACGAGCGATTCAACAACAACCAATTGCTCGATAGATTCATTAGGGGACTACGACATGAAAGTATTTATAATGGCCTAGTCATTAGAGGTATCACTACTTGGGAAGCAGTCACCATGAATGCAATCCAATTGGAGGATAATTTAATGATTGCAAGAGAAAGAGTGTCTGCCGAGCCGAAGTCTAGTAGCTCGCAAGCATCAGGGCATGAGCCAATGAAGATAAAGCCAATCGTGAAAGATCAAACGATATCTGAGATGACTTTGGCAGATATCACCAAGGCCATCCAAGAAAGCCTTAGGGGTAATCGTGCGCCACAAAACACTCATATGTATCCAAGAAGGGAGCAGCAATGGTGCTCAATCTGCTTGGGCCCACATACTACGAGTGAATGCCCTACTTTCAGACTAAAGTTTAACGGGACTTGTAACGCGTGTGGTAGGTATGGCCATCAAGCGAAGGATTGCCTAATGCTTAAACGCATCATGGAAAAAAGACCGCCTATAGCTTGGGCAGACTCACCTCGAGTTCCTGCATTGATGCCTACCCCACCCATGGAGCAACAATTGCCATTACAGCACATGGTCCCTAGAACCCAAAATGTGGTCCAAACCACACCGTTGCCACCTCCAGTGCTAGGACCGCAACCCCCTCATCCAAGAGTTACACCTATGAACCAAATAGGTTGCGAGTCATCTAGTACTTATGTAGATTGCGAAGAGGACATAGACTCTAGTATCACCTATGGAGTCGACATGATTGAGGAGTGTCCCATGTACTATATGGAAGACCATTGGGGACAAATCAAACCGGTATATCAAGCTACTGCGCTAGCAGCAAGAGGCCAAAACATTAATAGTTTTGCCAGGAGACCACCTCTTCAGTGCTATGAATGTGGTGGACCACATCGAGTAGCTGAGTGCCCCATTAGAATGCAAAAGAATGCTGCACTAATGCAAACAAGTCAAGGGAGTGCATTGGCAATGCCAATACTCACTTGTAATCGTTGTGGCATAGATCATTTGATCGCACAGTGTCCTAACAATCCAAACGCGCCGAAAATCACACCATTGAACTTAATAGAGATTGTTAATGGGACACCACCAACTATAAACATAGCACCATTGAATGCACTCACACGGTCGATGCTCCAAAAGCAAAATTACATCCTCGAAGAGAGAGATGCTGCATCCATTGGCCGAGCGAGAAAGAAGAAAACACGAAGAAAGAAATCCCTTAATGCTTCTAGCTCAAAACCTAGTTCAAAGACTAACATAGGGACAGGAGAGGATCCCGTGTATATGAATGACCCTGAGGATGACTCAGATTCGATAGAGACCACGGAGACCAAAACTGTTACTACAAAGGAAAAAGCCAATGAGGAGGATCACGAGAGGGAATTACGACGAACACCAAAAGAGTATTCAAAGTTAAACCACCCAGTTGCGAACCCCCAAGATAAGCCACGAGAGACAAAAAATGAGGATTGCAAGAGAAAGATTGGAACCTATCCAAACCCAACAGTGGAAATTGAACGAGTCCAACAACTGAGGGGTTTGGTGGAAGAAACTCAATGAACATTAGAACCTGAACCCAAACATATCCAGATGTCGAACACAGTGTTTCCCACACAAGTTCAACCTCACAAGAACTACGGCCGTTAGCTATACCCAGTATCATTCGGGAAGAGAGTGAGGGTAGGACATCTGAAAGTGGACACACACCTTTCCTACTAGAGAGAATGTTTGGTGAGGGAATGCCCGACCCCCTTGAGGAAGTGGAGATTCCATCTTCACCATTCTCTTGTCAGGGTCCTACGTCCCACAAGATGCCATTAAATGTTGCCAAATTGATGGATTTCATGTCTTCAGAAGTTAGAACCACCATCATGTCCAAACTATATAAAGACCCCGAGCTAGTCTCAGCTCTTCGAGCCTTCCTCAATGGAGAATTACAGGCCGGATTACCACAGTTTGCACATATGAACAAACCTAACTCGGTAATGAATGATGAGGAACATTTAGCACCACCATCTGACCTAGCGGGACATGAATCTGTAATTGAAATACCCGTTAACAAGTTGGGGCAATACTTTGAAGGTGATGAATCTAATGCTACTCTACCAATCACTACTAAAGGATTAACTGTAAAGGGGGTCCTTGACGGTGGTGCGGGAGTCAGCATGGTGACAAAGAGTTGTTGGGAGTCTATGGGGCGACCTCACCTTGAAGCCACAAGCGTAGTGGTAAAAATGGCTAATGGATCTATTGTTACGCCTATTGGAATGCTAAAGGATCTCACGATCAAGGTCTTGGGACACAAGGTAAGGCAAACTTTCATTGTTATGGATTTTTCCAAGCATCCTATGTCATTTGAGATGATCTTAGGGCGTCCATTCATGAGGGAAGCAAAAATGGTGCATGACTGGTCCAAAAACCACGTCTACTTACAGTTCCAAGACTCTGTCATTCGAGTTGATCTTTTAAGTGGTCGAACGCATCCTCTAGGAAATAAATTCATCATTGATAATCGATCAGACACAACAATTCACTCAGCTCCATTACAGTATTGTTACACGTGTAACGAAGACACGGATATTGGGGAGAACTCTCCTTATATGGATATCCTACCCGGAATGGCTGAGTCAGACAATGTCGATTGGGTACACCTAGCGGCAACTATAGATACATGGGGAGCTAGAGGAACAACCTGGGTAACACCAGATGGGGAAGAGATACCACACATTGCACCAGTAAACATGTTAGGTGTAGCGCATGTAACATCCGATGATAAGAAAGAGGCACACCTACCTGAGAGTGAAACCGATGATTCCTCAAAGGCTTCAGGCCAATACACATCAGAAACGGAATCTCAGGGAGAAATGGATTCAGAACCTGAGGAAACATCGAGTGAGCCAAGTATAGAAACTGAACACTCAAGGCCTAGTACGACCATCTATGGTAATTTATATGAGAGTGAAGAAGATACAAGCGAAGACCTATCAGGCGAGTCGAGTTCAAACATTTACCAAAATCAAAACCTTAACAAGAAACAAAGGTCATATAAGAGACGACGATATCGAGCAAATGTGAGAGCTAGGATAAACAAGGAAAGATCTACTGCAGAATGGCTTAGCTATCTAGGGGCATGTGATGCTCATCGAAAGCTAGTAGACAATTGGGGTGAACATCTCCAGAGTGTCATGTGGTGCAGCCCGCGACCCATTGACCTCGCTCAATTGGAGGTTACAGAGCCGAAATTGAGTCGAACTATAAGAAGACGTCAAAACCGAGAGTTAGCACAACAACAAAAGGAGGCAGAACTAAAAGAAAGGTCTCTGTCAGGACAAGAGCCTGCTGACTTACATACGGCTCCTGAACATTTTAAATCTTATACCACGGGGGAGCGAAAGGTTGTGTATGCCAAAGCCCAACGAATACCTACCAATGGAAGCAGTGGAGTCTATGATGGTCCAGCGGTAGTTAAAGAGATAGAATTAGCAGAACCAGGTGAGGAGTCTAAACCAGTCTTTATTGCTCAAGACCTTACCGAAACTGAAGAGGCTGTACTTAAGGAGCTCCTCAAGGAATACAAGGATATCTTTGCTTGGACATATCATGACATGAAGGGCGTTCCACCTTCTGTGGTGCAACATACAATTCCCATGATCAACACTGCTAAACCCGTCCAGCAACGACCCTATCCAATGAATCCTAAGTACGCCAAAATTGTACAAGAGGAGATTGAAAAACTTATCCAATGTGGATTCATATACCCTATTGAGCACTCAGAATGGGTTTCTCCAATAGTCATTGTGCCAAAAAAGAATGGGAAACTAAGAGTGTGCGTGGACCTCAAGAAAGTTAATGCAGCTACTAGGAGAGATCATTATCCCTTGCCATATTCAGAACATGTGCTTGAAAGAGTTGCGGGCAAGGAAGCTTATAGCTTTTTAGATGGGTACTCTGGTTACAATCAAATCACAATTGCATTAGAGGACCAAGCTAAAACTGCTTTTATCACAGAGTTTGGAGTGTTTGCATTTCGTGTTATGGCTTTTGGCTTAACAAATGCCCCTGCTACATTCCAACGATTAATAAACACTGCGTTTAAAGAATTTCTAAGGGAGTTTTGTGAAGCTTTCCTAGACGACCTTTGTGTTTATTCTTCTTGGGAGAAGCATTTGTTATATCTACGAAAAATATTTGAAAGGTGCAGATTTTATCGCATCTCATTGAACCCTTTCAAATGCCAATTTTGGGTTAAGCATGGAGTCATTCTAGGGCATATAGTGTCCAAGAACGGGATATCCACAGATGAGAGTAAGATTAAAGCCATTGCCGATTTGCCACCACCTACTAACTATAAAGGAGTTCAAAGATTTATGGGCCATGTTGGTTATTATCGAAGGTTTATTTTAAACTTTGCCGAGATAGCGCGTCCATTGTACAAGCTTCTTATCGAGTTTCACTGGACGGAAGAATGTCATCAATCTTATGAGTTATTAAAGAAGGCCCTAACAAGTGCTCCAATCCTGCGAACACCTGATTGGAATGTACCTTTTCATGTGCATATTGATGCATCAAATTTTGCTATTGGGTGTGTTCTAACTCAACCAGGAGAACATAAATTGGACTACCCTATTAGCTTTGCAAGTCGCCAATTAAATGATGCCGAGATGAACTACACTACTACAGAGCGCGAAGGTCTAGCTATGATTTACGCAGTAAAGAAATTTCGCTATTACCTTCTTGCTACCAAGTTTGTGTTTTATGTTGATCATCAAGCATTGCTATATTTGGTAAACAAGCCGTGTTCCACAGGTCGAATTACACGATGGTTGTTAATTCTTCTTGAGTTTGACTTCACCGTTGTTGTGAGGCCTGGGAGGAAACATGTCATGGCGGATCATTTATCTCGTATCCCTAATGGCGAAGCTCCTACGGGGGTTGATGATGAATTGCCTGATACTCCTTTGTTCATTGTTGAGACAATGCCTGAATGGAGTGAAAAGATTGTTAACTTCTTAGTTAATGGTTTTCCACCCAAAGAGCTGCGAAAAGATATAGCTCGAAAATTAATCAAGGAATGCGAACCCTATTGCTTACTGGCTGGAACTCTCTATAAGAGAGGAAAAGATGATGTTCTTAGACGCTGTGCCCGCGAGGATGAGTATTTATATATTCTACAAGAGGCACACATGGGCGTAGCTGGTGGTCACTTTTCAGGAAAGTTGACTGCCCGAAAGATCTTACAGTCAGGCTATTGGTGGCCCACTCTGTTTAAGGATGCATCACTTTTTGCAAAGGGATGTGATGAATGCCAACGCTTCAACAAGCCACAAAGAAGGGATAGGATGCCTCTACATCCCATCAAGGTAACCCAACCATTTGAAAAGTGGGGCTTAGACTTTGTAGGACCGATTAGTCCGGCTGCACGTAACACGCAATCACGATATATCATTGTGGCTACCGACTATGTAACCAAATGGGCTGAAGCAAAAGCAACACGAAAGGCGGATGCAAAAACAACAGCTAAGTTCCTCTTTGAGAACATTATCACACGTTTTGGATGCCCCTTTGAACTTGTGAGTGACAATGGAACTCATTTTATAAATGAAGTAATAAAAGAACTCACATCAAACTTCATGATATCTCACCACAAGTCTACACCCTATTATCCCCAAGCAAATGGCCAAGCTGAGAGTACCAACAAAACTCTCATCTCCATTTTGACAAAGACAGTTGAGGCTCATCGCACTGATTGGGACCTAAAGCTTACATCAGCTTTATGGGCTTATCGTACTGCGTATAAAGTTGCTATTAATTGCACACCGTTTAAGATGGTGTATGGCCAAGAAGCAGTTATGCCATGGGAGTTTGTCATTCCTAGTCTTCGAGTAGCTTCTCAAGAAGGTTGGGATGGTAACCCCTTAGTGGAGCGATTATATATCCTGGAAAGGCTAGATGAAGAGAGGCAATTAGCTGTGCGAAATGCTCTAGTGGAGAAGGATAGGAGAAAGAAGTGGTTTGATAGCCATTTAAAGGATAAAGACATCAAGGTTGGTGATAAAGTTCTTATGTACGGGGTACGTAATGAAAAGAAGAAATTGAAATACGCTGGTAAGGGACCATATCGAGTGTGTGAAATTACCCCGCAAGGTACCATTCGTGTGGAGACTCTAGATGGAGTTGAAACCATTGGATTCCTTAATGGGAGTAAATTCAAAAGATATTATGATCCTCTAAGCCAGGAAGAGTTGCAAGCCATCCATCAAAAGAAGGCTGCCAAGGAACAAGCAGAGCTTAAAAAAATCCAAGCAAGAGTTGAGGCTCGAGAACGACAACAACGTCTTAGACGCCAACGAGAGGCTAATCTGGGAATCACGCAAGCATTTTTCGAGGACACAGATGACGACTCATTAGAATCTGAGCCACCCCTACGATACCCAATTGAGCTAAATAGCCCCTATGGGAAAGTACTATACAATGCCTTATTAGATACGGGAGCTAAACACAATTTGTTATCCTATGGAGTTTGGTGTCAATTAGGGAAACCGACCCTATCCCCGAGTACGATGCAAGTCAAGGGCATTAATAAAAAGAAAACTGCTATTCTTGGAGTCCTTCAGACCCTGTTGTCTATGACAATGGAAGCATAGTGCAGAGGTTTCTAGTCATGCCCGCAGGAGCTATGGAAGGCAACGTAAACCTGGGACGCACGTGGATGTTGGCAACCAAATGCACTATTGATTGGGATACTGGTAGTGTCACGACGCGACCACCGACTCTTACCCCTATCATTCAAGCAAAGTCACCTACGTTGCAAACTCTAGCAAAGTTGAAGGATAGCCAACATTCACAAGCCAAGGTGGTTAACTCGTCTTTGCCGGCTACCCATGAACCTAGCACTTCAACACTTGTAGTTGCAGCAAGCAGTAATATTGCAAGTACTCAACCTGCACGACCTAAGAGTACATATCAATGGGTCCCCAAGGCCTTACTTCCAACTACCTCAACCCTCCCATCCATTCCAAGAAAAAATTTCCCCGAAAACCAAGAGCGCGCCCTAGGAGAGTCAAGACCAAATCACGATGGATTCCAAAACAACTATTAGAAGCCCAAGGCTACTATGATGGAAATGAGCAAATTTGGGTACCTAAACGTAAAATGTGTCCTTCCCTATCGACAACAAACCCATATGAGTCAAACAGTGTAACGCTAAAGCCAATGGCAGACCGTGGGAAGGGAAAGATCACAGAATGCTACACACCTAGTCCAGAGCTAGTTTGGGCTCCAAGGCAAAACCAATTTATTCCACCTAGCTCAGGAAGGGGGGAGTTCCATGAAGCTTCTAGCTCCTCATGTAATACATCCATAGAGGTAAAAGCTTCTACACAGCCTCCACCTATAATAGTGGACCTCCATGAAGCTACAAAGGAATCCACACCTCCAGTGTTCAAGAATCACCTGATGAACCACTTCAAGTTCGATCCTGGGAGAGTACCTTACCACCCTTGCAACTTGACGAGGCACCTAGGGTAATAGAAAACTACTGGCAAAAATCTTCACCTATAACAACTTGGAACAACTGGTTTCAAAGGGTGACGACATCATTTCAAACGGTATGATCTACCCAAGGAAGGGGGGAGTGTTTGTGGACATCCATCATTCACTTGCTTCCCTCTCAACCTTTCTCCCTGACCTCTTAATCTCCAATCTTAGGGAATGTATATATATAAAGCCTTATACTCACAAAAACAAGATAAAAAAGTAAAAGAGCAAGAGCCATAACACAAAATCATAAAAACAAATTATGCACAAGAACACGACCCTTGTAATATTTGCACTCTAACCATCATCTATTTGCGTGTACAGATATGGCTAGTACGCTAGAGTCATCCACTCCTGCCTTGGGTGAGAGGTACCCTCGTTACTTTTCACAAATATTTCACATGGTCTTTCCAGTGCTTGCATGTGAATGGGATTTGATAGGTACGCTAGCATGTGAGAGGAATTTTGAGGAGTTAGAATGGCTGATACGTCTCTTGACCACGTCTGATCCATACTTAGTAGAGAGCGTTTCTCCCATTGCACAAGCCTACCCTTTTGACCAAGATGACTATAGGCGTCTAGTGACCTTCTTAGTAAACATGGGCACCTATGATGAAGAAGAAAATTTACAGGACTACACGGATGGCACATATGGTCTCATGGATGATGACTTTGTTTATCTCGACGACGAGGATAGGGGTTTAGCCTTAGGGTTTCCCCCCAACCTCTACAATATCCTATTCCCTTGACTCTCTAGGGGAGTGCAAATAATTAGGTTAGGGTTCCTTATGTTTTTTGTTTGTGTTCAATAAGTGTTGGTACCTTTTCCACTAATGTGCCTCCTGGAGGTATTCCTTTTGTTTCCTAGTGTGTACAGGAGCGTGTTGCTATTGATAGGATTTGGACCTTCATGGAATCTTTATCTCGACTCACTCTTCAAATCAAGCGCGACCATCGACACAAACAGGTGTTTCTTGTCCATTAGCATTGCCCCTTATCTTTTTTGCATCTATGATTGTCAGCTTTAATTGTGATTGGTAGCCTAATATTCACCGCATTTGCTTAGTATCAAACATTTAATTCAATGTAATTGTTTGTCATAATCACTTGTCTAGGTTTAAAAATCAAGCAGTCCGACAAACTAGTTTGACCAAGTTAGGTGTTAGAAATCTTCTCTTAATACCATGGGGAATGCCTTCCTAATAATCATGGTTACTTAGGTTCTTAATCCGATTTAGGCAGCATTGTGTGAAATGTACTGGTCTTCCTATAGATATAAATCAAGGACTTTACATTTAAATCTCAAGGGAGTACTCCAACTAAATGATTGGCTCATTAATTAAACATGTTTTTACAAATGTCAAAGGGAAAATTTATAGGCAATTCAACGGATCCTAATGGGACTAGCATGCTCTCCTATGGTGCATTCTCTACTCCTGTCACTCCTTAGAGTTTGAGTTTCTCTCTAACTTCTCTCAACACACATAACGCTACTAAAGAGATTGTCTCAACTTTAGGTTATCCCTTTAGATATTACGACGATATCTTACTCGTAAACTCTACAAGAACCATTTTCTTCATAGAGCAACTACAAAATTACCCCAGTTGCCTACCCATTGAAACCACTCTTGGTAACTCTACCAAATTTCTAAACCTCCATCTGTCTACCCAATTTGGCTATTCACAAAAACCTTACCCAAAAGAAGATAAACTCCATTCACACCCATAAGATACCTCAAAAGATCCAGCAACCGGCCATCTGAACGGGCACATAAGGTCATTATCTCACAGCTCAAACCAATACTCTACTGTAACTCCAATGCCACGGAAGCCTCTAAAGACATTAAAATGCTTGTGGACTCTTTTTGTAAAAATGGTTTCGAGAGAGCTAAACTTTGGAGACTTGTGAGAAGATTCCTTTCAGAGTTTTCAGCTTCAAAATTCTCATGCCACCTAACTATACTCTTGGACTTGCTAGATTTTGGAGGGCACTAGGACCCCTTGGGGAGCCTAGTGCCCCCTTTGGGACAAATCCTCATCCTTCCTAGTGCGGGCGGAGGAGGGTCTCTCTCACTAGCAAAAAAACCACCTCTAAAGGCTATAATATAGTGCACACCTTAGAACCTAGACCAAGAGGCTTATAAGGTTACAAGATTTTGGATGGAAGTATCTCTTACTTCAACCTTACCCCCCAATTTTTTTAAATAAAAAAGATCACTACCCCCACTACACCCCTCCCTAACCGTGCACCCTTTGGGCTTCCCTCTCTTTGTTTTTGAGGTTACACCCTTCTTTCTCTCTAGCCTATAAATATAGAGGTTTGGTTGTCCATTTTAAGGTGACATTTTTTTCACAAACAAGCTGTCAGAAGAAAGAGAAATCTCACCACACCCTCTCACCACTCTGCTCAAATGGAATCTTCCTCTCAGTTTTGTAGCTTACCCTTGCTTTTGATTGTTCTTTTTTAGCTTGACATCTAGCTATGACATGTAGGATTATCCTATGACACCTGTCTTCCACCATTTTTTACTAACATTTTTATGTTTGTTTTGATGGTGATGGTGACAGGTAACATGGTCTTCCTTTGGCTAAAACATTGCAATCTAGCTCAAGCTACCAAAGTTTAATCTTTTTTCTCTCTCTCTCTCCATTGTTAAACAAGCATTTTTTCATTTATAATGGCTTCCAATAAGAGTATTTTTGAGCATTCTTGACCACTGTGTTTTAATGGTGAAAGTAGGTTCTTCATTTTTGTAAATTCCTAGTAACCTACTCTCTCTCTCTCTCTTTTCCTCTTTCAATGTGTGTGTGCATTCTTTGTTTATGCATGTGTGTGTACGTTTTTTGGTTTATGTATGCTCTCTCTCTCTTTCTCTCTCTCCTTTCCTCTCTGAATGTGTGTGTGCATTCTTTGTTTTATGCATGTGTGTGGGTTTTTTATTTATGCATGTGCTCTCTCTCTCCTCTCTCTCTTCTCTCTCTTCTCTCTCTCTCTCAAAAAACACAATGTTGTGTGTGTGTGGTGTGTGTGTGTGGGAGAGAGAGGGAGAGAGAAAGAGGGGAAGGGAACATGAGAGTAAAGAGTGGGAAGGAGCATACCTGGCTCTCCTTCCTCTCCTCGTGTGTGTGTGTGTGTGTGTGTGTGTGTGTGTGTGTGGAGAATAAGAGAGAGAGAGAGAGAGAGGAGAGAGTGCGCGTTACCTTCGCTTGCTTTGAGCGTGCGCCGAAAACTCAGATCTGAGATCTGAGTTTTTGGACGCTCTCGGTTATTTTTTTACCCCTGACGCCATCGCTATAGGCGTCGCTATAAGCGTCGCTAAGTTACTTATAATTTAGCGACGTGCATAGCGACGCCTATTAGCGACGTCGTGGGTTTTCAAATTTGAGCATCACAGTGCGGAGCGTTACTAATATTAAGTACCTCTTGTAGTGAAAATATCATGAAACAATATCATGAATTTACAGAACAATCTTCTTAATCATTAGAAATGAACTTTAAATAATAAATTGACTTTATGCAATAATAATTCTTTCAATTATAATAGCATCATGGAAAATATTTACCGATTAAAATGACTCTATCTAAGAAAAAACTATCTCATTTATACTAAGTCATCCATGAAAACTATTATGGAAAAAAAAAACCATCTCAATAAAAAACAATCAGTATCATCATAAAAACATATCATGGTATCATGGAACAACTCACGAATGAATGAAATTCTTACTAACAAAAAATCAATACGAACGAGTTTTAATCATTATGAAAACATAGCATGTCTTCATAGAACATCTCCATAAAAATATAACTATCTCAATAAAAAAACAATAATGAAAACACATAATGGAATCATGGAATAGCTATATAAATGAATAACCATCTTAGTAATAAGTGATCAATATGAACAGCTTGGAATCACCTTGAAAACACAACTCCATGAAAGAATAACCATCTGAATGAGAAACGATCTGTACAAACGATTTGTAATCACCATGAAAATATATCATGATTTCATGAAACAACTTCCATGGAATAGTAATTATCTCAATGATAACGATTAGTATAAATGACTTCTAACATATAATGAAATCATAAATAAACTCTATAAAAGAATAGTCGTCTTAGTGATGAATGATCAATATGAACAACTTCTAATCATCATGAAAACACATCATAAAATCATGTAAAATCTCTATGGAAGAATAGTCATCTCAATGAAAAACGATTTGTACAAACGATTTGTGATCACCATGATAAAATGCATCATGACCTCATGAAAACAACTTCATGGAATAATAATCATCTTAATGATAAACGATTAGTATAATTGACTTCTAACATATGAAATCATGAAACAACTCTACAAAAGAATTATCGTCTTCTTAGTGTCAATGATCAGTACGAATTATTCTAATCATCATGGAAAACACATCATGACATCATGCAAAAACTCAATGGATGAGTAATCATCTCAATGAAAAAGAATCAATACGAACCATATTTAATCATTAAAAAAATGTTCATGGCATCATGAAACCAGTAATTATGTCAGTAATAATGAATGACTAGTACGAAACAAGTTCTAATGACCATGGAAACGTATCATGACATCACAAAACAACTCCATAGAAGAATAGACATATCAAAAAAAAATAAATGATCAATACAAACTAATATGAACAACTTGTAATAATCACGGAAATGTATCATGGCATCATGGAATAGCTCCATGGAACAATATCATCCCAATAAAATGAAGGATCAATAGGAACGCCTTGTCATCATCATGAAAACATATCATGGCATCATGGAACAACTCCATGGAGTGATAACCACATCAATAATAGAACGATGAGTACGACCAACATGTAATCATCATGGCATCATGGAATAACTCCATGAAATAATAACCCATCTCAATATCAAAAGATCAATACAAAAAATTTCTAATCATGTAGAAACGCATATCATGGCATCATGGAATAATAATCTTAATATAAACTATCAATACGAGCAGCTTATATCATCATGGAAATGCATCATGACATCATGAAATAACTCCATGGAATAATAACCATTTTAAAATAAACAATAATATAAACGAATAGTGTGAATCACTTCTAAATCATCATGAAACAACTTCATGGAATAATAAATATCTCAAAAATGAATGATTAATAGGAAACGACTCCTAATCATCACATGAAAACATAAATCTCAATAATAAACGGTTATAAGGACTGATGATAAGTAAAAAACCATAATTTTTTTTATTTTGGTGGAAAATAAATTGTTTCAAAACATCTAGCTCTTTGATAAATTATCAAAATTATAACTCTTTAACATCTATATTTAAACAATTAATATAACTTTATAAATTATAATGATTGGACGTGAGTTATCAATGATATAGAATCATTTAATTATAACCTTTTTCTTTTTCCAATCAAAAGAGAAAATAAGTCATCAAAATAAAACACTTTGATAAATCATAAAAACCATAACCATTCACATTCACAAAGAAGAGAAATAATGTGAATTGTCAAAGTATAAGTATCAATATCGAATTCAAGATATAAAATAAATCATCAAAATCGTAAGTATTCAAGATGTAACTACAAATTCAATTTCTATTAAAGAAATCAGAGTAAAAGTTAAGAATGTTGAAATTCATTTACAATGTCTTCAATTCTTCTTGTTGCATATTCTTGAACTTTCTTTTTATGGATCATATGCAATTTGGTTTATGTAAAAGAAAAAAGATAAGAATTTAAGCATGTTAAATTTACATCGCCTTCATTGGATTTATATATTGAAAGAAGTAGATAAATTGATTGATCTCTATACTTACTCTTTTTATATATCACATATATTTTGATGCATGTACATCAAGTTACATCAAAGTCATGTCACTTGAAATATTTTTATTTTGCTTTTTGTTTCGATTGTGTATGATTTATGATAAAGAATAAAATCAATATAAATATATATATATATTGTTGAAATTACTGAGAGTTATACAATCTTAATAATTTGTGTTATATTAGAAGATCATGTTAAAAAATTGTGTTTGGATAATTCTTTTCTAATGATTATTAAAGTAGTATGTTTCAATGATTTACATATAATCCGTGAAAAGCAAATCCAAGAAACATGTAAAAAAACTCAACACGTATCAATATAGAAATCTAATTGAATACAACATAATTCACTCTTTATCTAATTTCTTTTATGCAAATCAAATTGAGTATAATGTAGAAAAGGTAAATCAAAGATTCATAACAAGAAGCTTAACACAAATAGATTTGAAAATATAAAAGCTCATACTTTTTGATGATTTCAATTAAAAACATGTTGAAAATAGTTATCAATTCCTTGTAAGTTACTTTTGATGTAGAATTTGACCAATTTATCAT
>NW_028221424.1:86114-119140 GCF_014529385.1 Adiantum capillus-veneris | reverse complement strand
ATTGGGTGAACCACCTACATCGTGTGTACTCTCTCTCTCTCTCTCTCTACTCTATAATCTCGTGTATATAAATCTGTCTCTCTCCTCCAGTAAGTAATCTACTCAATTATCTATTTAGCTACGTCTTATTTCCTAACCAAACCCCTGCATGTTGTGTGTTGGTTACGATCAGGTGACCACCACCTAGGCATAGATTTGGACTGGAGGGCCATAAACTCAAAGGTCAAAAAACGTAAGTGTGTGTGTGTGTGTGTGTGTGTGTGTGTGTGTGTGTGTGTGTGTGTGAGAGAGAGAGAGAGAGAGAGAGAGAGAGAGAGGAGAGAGAGAAGAAAACAAAGAGAATGAGGGAGAGAGAGAGAGAGAGAGAGAGAGAGGGGGGGAGAAGACGAAACAGATGAGGTAAGGGAGAAAACAAAGAGAGAGAGAAAGAGGTAGATTAAAAAAGTAGAGAAAATATGAAATAAAATGTTATATTAAGATTTAGGGTTAGGTTAGATTTAAAGTTACATTTAAAATTAGGTTAAATTAAGATCTAAAATTAAGTTAGATTACATTTAATTTATATTTAAAATTTATGCTAAATTTAAAATTAGTTAGACTTAAAGTTGGGTTAAGATTTAAATTAGATTTAAGATTAGGCTAGATTACATTTAGGTTTATGTTGAGTTTAAGATTATGTTAGATTTAGATTTGAAATTAGACCAAGATTTAAGATTAGATAAGTTAGATTACATGTAGGTTTATGATTTAAGATTGGATTAGATTAAGGTTTATGTTGAGTTTAAGATTAGATTAGATTTAGATTTATGTTAGATTTAAGTTTAAAACAAGATTTAAGATTAGATTGGATTTACATTTAAGTTAGCAGCCACGGGAAAGCAGCCACTCAATGGCTTTTAGTACCTCAAAACAAGAAGTAAGTTTACAAAGGGATTATACCCTTAATGGAGCTCCCGCCTTGCTTCACTCTCACCACCTCACACTCACCTTGTTTTGCATCACTTCACACTATGAAATGTGTGTAGAAATGGCCTCCTTTTATAGGCCAAAAGGGCTGCCCTCTCTTATGAGAGACAGCCATGTGTAGCTGCCCTTGTGCGAATAAGTCCAAATCGGACCCTCCAATCCGCCCATGTGTGGCCGCCCTTGAGAAGACAAGTCCGCTTTTGAATTCGACCACCGGCCATTGAATTTGGCAACCAGCCACTGGCCATTGACTTCCGACCACGGCCACCGGCCATTGACTTTCGACCACCGGCCATTGGACATTGACTACCGGCCACCGGCCAACTGACCGGTTGTTTTCCGACCACTTTTCGGCCACCGTCCGGCCATAATATTCCGGCGAAAAAGAATATTCTGGCGAAAAAAAAGTCTCGGGGGCTTCCGCCCGCGAGGCCTTTAAAGTTGCCCCTGATTCTTGTCCGTGAAAATTTTGGTTTCCGGTGAGTGATTTTCCTTCACGCACGATGGCTTCTCCTCATAATGGGGGCCTTACAAATGTGTGCTTTTACCACAGAAAATTACAAGGGTAAATCAGGCTCCATACTTAACAGATATGAGCCAACACAGGTCGACGGAATGCTTTGATCAGAGGCATTCTAATGTGGACCATGCATGACTATCCCGGACTAACAGAATGCTCAGGTGATTTACCTCAAACTCAAACACTATAAATCTTGGTTTTTCTCAAGCTTATCTATTGTCATGTGTATACATGCAGGGCTTCAAACAAGCGGATACAGAGCATGTGTCACATATGGAGCTAGACTTAATGCACGTCGGGCACCCTCACTGAAGAAGCAAAACTACGAAGGTCATCAAGTGTATCTTCCAGAGAATCATGAGTTACGCGACGGTTTTTTGAAAGAGAGCCACTGAGGATGTCCTGCACAAGCATGGTTAGAGCAGAAGGAGATGTGTGATGACGGGTTTGCCCCCAGGGATGAAGAGACTCTCTCTATGGTACGAGTTACCATATTGGCCCAGACTCATGATCAATCACTTGCTCGATCCAATGCATGTATTCAAGAATGTGGGTAATTTGCTGTGGGGACCATTTGACCGGCAAGAAAGATACTTTGGGAGCCAAGGTTGACCTTAGAAATGTTGATCGTATGGAGAAATATTGGCCGCAAACAGCACCGATGGATCGATAAAACTCCCTAAAGTGCCATGGATTTTGACAGGAGTCCAAGAAGCAAAGTAAAAAGAGACCATTCGATATGTGCGGACCCCCACTGGCGTAAATGCACTCGCTCCGAACGTGTTTCACCAAAGAAGGGAAGCTTACCGGTTTGAAGTCACACAACTTGCATAAAATGTGTCAGGTATGTTTGGGAGTGGAATATATCATAGTGAAAATTGTGTAACAAATTCGTATGTGGACTTTAATATCATTGCTAGACGTGTTTTTCAGTTTATTTTACCGGTGACCATTGAGGGATGTTTGTCTCCTGACGTCCGTAACACAATCTACAAACTTACGAAGTTGTGCAATGGATCTCACAAAAGGAGATCAATGTAGACTCCATACCATTCGCCAAACTAAATGCTACGGAGGCTGTGTGCATATTTGAGAAACACTTTCCTACTACCATGCTAACCATTCAAGTGCATCTTCTTGTTCACATAGTTGATGAGGTGGAAATAGCTGACACAGTACATTCCAGCTAGACATTTTTTTAGAACATTTCATGAAAACGCTCAAGGGATATGTGCGTCAGAAGGCACGTCCGGAGGATAGCATGGCAGAAGGTTGGCTGGTATCAGAGTCCCTAGTTTACATTGGAGAGTGGCTGGACAGATTTCATAAAGCCCGAGACACGCTATGGCGAACCATAGATGATGAGCGCATATCTGGGATTGTCATGTGCAATCTCGGTGTTGAAAAGAAGACGACGGAAGATCTAGAGGCTAAAATCAACCGATTTTGCATGCTTCACAATCTAGTGATGCAAAAAAAGAAGACGACGGAAGATCTAGAGGCTGAAATCAACCGATTTTGCATGCTTCACAATCTAGTGATGGAAAAGTGGATTTCATAATACGAGGATGCAAAGCAAGAGCTACAAAGGGCACGAATCGAGTGGAGACGGGGAAGATGACCGTCGATGCATTATTTGACGGGTCTAGAGAGCCTACCAACATTCGTGAGCTTAAGGTGGTTGCACAACCATTGAAAAGCGCACAACAGTGCGGTGAAGAAGTGAGACTGAGGAGAGTGGGAGTACTCTCGGGGTTGCGCAACCAAGGTAAGTTTGCAATGTACGATTAGCGACTTTCTAGATGTTTGAACGGCCACTCATAATCTTTGTTGATTGTAGTATAAGTCTTACACAACAGCATGGTGTAAAGGTCGACATTTTAGGATGGAACGGATCGACAAAAAGCATTTTACACAAGATTGTGGAATCATGGCAAAATTTGAACAGTCTAGTCGACGACGGTCCTCTGATGCAGATCCTGTGGTGGCGAAACTCACTTACTTCGGCACGCTACAAGAGATTTTGAGGATCAATTATAGAGGATTTTTGTCAAAGTTGTTCGACGTGCAATGGTTCAAGATAAACATGGAGGATCGCAACGCTACTATGCGCAGAGGAGAGTCTGGTTTCCTTGAGGTGGATTCAACAAAAAAAATGGACCAACCTAAGAGACACTTTCGTACTACCCGAGCATTGTGAACAAGTAATTCCGTAAATATTTAACATCAATTTTAGAAGTTATGTGCTTGGAAGCTCTCATGTAAGTTATGTGCTCTGGCAGGTGATATTTCATCCTACAAAGTCTGCATAACACTGGTGGTACGTCATAGAGGTAGCCCTCGTAGTGCACCGGACGTATGAGGGCTACCATGTGCCAATCACAGCGGCATCATGGAGGGGATCGGAGAAGATGCTCAATAGAAGCTGCTGAGGTGGTACCAGACGAGCATCAAGCTGCTACTCTCTATGGGGTGCATGCAGAGGATCTACCAAATGAAACGGAGGACATGTGCCTAAATGGAGAGATCTATATAGACAATAGGGAGTTATGCTGAGCTATGTGAGATAAGAGAGAGACCTCTTAAAGCCATAAACATTATATTTGAACAATTTTGCTCCGTTTTATAATATATATTGTATTCACGTGGCTTTTTGTCCATTCCTGTCTATATGCTATGCTTGAGAAATTTAAATTGTATTTTAATCGTCATTGTTTCCACCCAGGTATGCTCCTTCCTCTCCTCCCTCTCATGTTCCCTTCCCCTCTTTCTCTCTCTCCCTCTCAATCACACACACACACACACACACACACACACTCAGCTAGTTCCTACGGTTTCAACAGCTGCATGTAACAAACACAACACACCATTAAGAACTTACGGATGTACAAACATATACAAATACTTCAATGCGAGAGTATTCTCCAGAGAGGGAGCTGGAAACTCCCAATGCAGTGTAGCAATAACATAATCCTTGGAGGCTGAGGCTGCAATCGCGCAGGAGGTGATCTGTCTCTGCTCATAGATGCTGCTCATCCCTCCACTAGATCTAGTTGATCGGGTGAAAGAGACGCTAAGAAGCGCTCTATGTCCGCCTTGCTGGGGCGAGCACTACTGCTGCCATGATCACTCATACTGATGGAGTCCAAGAACCTGCAACCTGAAATCGCAAAGAAGGAGGTGATCTGTCCATGTTTTCTTCTCCATTCAATATTAAGATTAAATGTTTGTGTGTTTAATGCAGGTATGGATGATGAGTTTCCTTTCTTCTTTGTCACCCCAACAGAGGAGGTGGTACGAGGAGCGTCATTGCTTTGGAGCACCATGACGTCGTTCCACTCCTTCAGTGTCTCCCTCTGTTTCAGTGCATTCAGCGCGCTCCGAAGCTTTGGTGTCAGCGAAACGATCTTCATACTCGTCTAGGCACTAACGCTCTAGTGGTGGGCGGCGGTGGTTGCTGTGGGGATGTCTTCGCTGATTCCTTGACACAGCCTCGTGTTCGACAAGGCTCCTTACCTTTTCCTTCTTTGCCCGCCCCCACATTAGCCACAGCACCGCCATCTACGCCAGGTTTTGCACGGCTATCGACCGTTCCTGGCTTCACACCACTAGCTACTCCTACGGGAGTCACCCACTTGACACTCCTCACTTCGGGCCCAGACTCCACTGGAGACACCTGACGTCTGTACCCCCATTGAGACGTCGCTAAAGACCCCTTCCAAGACACCCAGGTTCATGCGTCACAGGCGAGAGGGCTGCTGTACTCGATCGACATCAGCGGCGGTATCTCTTGGATGACAAAGGCAAGAAGGTGATCTCGTGCGCATGCGCGGTCTTTGCTCTCAGGTGTTTTGACACTACATACTAAACACCTGGAGTGAAGTGCCAAATGAATAAAAGACAGAGTCATCCATGCTACATGACGAGTTTCCCGTCAATTCGGGATGAGCCCTTCAATGAAGACCTGATGAATGTTTGAATGCGCGAATACTGCAAGCACAAGCGTTCTGAAGTACAAAAAGCAATAAAGCATGGGTGGAACAGACCAGATTGGCTGGCCAAGAAAGAAGATTGAAAGAATGCAAGCGAGCAGCGTGCGAGAATCCCGACAAGTGGAAGCAACAAAAGGAGGCAGTCAAAGCACAAGTAGAGGTAGGGAGCTCGCACCACTTGGCGAGCGGTAGTGGGCATCATTTGAGGCCGACTTTGTAAGTGTTTTACATTGCTCTTTAGGTTTGTAGTTATGTCTATTGGTACTTTTAAATTCTAACATAATGGATTCTTGTATGTTTTGAAGAGTGGTCGATGACAGGACGTGGCCCCACACCGTACGAGCGCGAGTACATAGGCAGAAAGGGATTAAACGCCCTGATGGACATTCTGACTGTCGCGGCCCGCATGGTTAGCATTTCACTATACTCTTTTACATTTGTTGTATTTTAATGATAAGCTAAGAAAATAGATTGTTTTGTAATTATATGTTTATACTTACAAAAGTCTTATTGTTTTTTCTGTAGAATCCGACAGATACACCACTTGGATGCGATGAGACGTCTGATTAGACGACGTCAGTCTAGCCATAGCCAAATAGCATTAGTTTTCTTTTGTCATAGCATTCATCCAATTACTTTTGTCAGTTTTGTATCTTTAATTCTGCAAACAATTCTATGCACGATGGAGTTAATTTTATATTGTCTTGTGGGTGACTACTTTGGGTCTATACCTTGCACTTTCTTTCAAAGATGAATCTGGGCTTATCTTGGATTCATTTAGGTTTACTCTATTCTGGAAACCTTCAATATGGGGTTAATGGGTTGCCACCCAAATTTTTTTACTCTCGGGGTGTCGCTATAAGCGTCTCTATATAAGGCTCTACAACGTCGCTACAAGCGTCGCTACAGAAGGACTGCAACCGCCACTATAACAGTCGCTATATGCGTCGCTATATAGCGACGATTATAGTAACATTCCCGTAGCGACGCTGTTAGCAACGGTCTTAGCGACACCGGGGAGTATAAAAACCCAATGTATTTCCGTCGCTAAAAGCGTCACAAGTGCACATAACCTCTTGTATGTGATTCCGCTATTTGAAAGTTCATAGGCTATTTCCATTACAATGGTTGTCACTACCAAAGATGCTCACAAATCAATTGTGTCAAGAGAACCTCCGACTATCAGATCTCTATATGAGAGCTCTCTCTGAGAATCCATCAATGACTATGAATTGGTATACCACAGAGACCATACATCATGGACAAATGCATATGGCATTATAATTTTTTTTTTTCCTAAAAAAGCATGAGTCTACTGCTAACGGCAATCTGTAACCTATCTCCCACTACCACAAATTGTCTCTTTGTGTTGCTCTCTACAATGCCAGAGAGCGTGTGAAAAATTATACTCGATGTCGTAGAAGTCGATGCTAATGCCAGATGTCACTCCTCTATGGAAGAGGCACCTGAGCTGTACACGTCGATGTTGGAGGAGAAGTCGATGCCACAAGCCGGAAAAATGGGTTGTTGATGCCAAGAAAATGGTGTCGATGTCGACTTCTACCAACAGACAAAAGTGTCTCGCCTGATTAAAGATGTCAGAGTAGTCGAAGCCAAAAACCAGAGTGTGTGCGAGGATATTGATGTCGTGCACGTTGTTGTAGAAAACGTGATCAAAATTAGGTCAAACATGTAAGGGTGAGCCTTTTCCTAGAGTCACTAGAGTGTGAGTCAAGGAGACAAGAGGTGGAATTATCCCACATGTATTGGTGCAAGATTGTAGAGCTACTCAAAGCTCATTTCATGAATAAGCAAACCAATTCCATTTTGCATTACATCTCCCTTGCTATGGTGAGCTTGTGATGGCTTAGCAAATACTCAAGATCATGTTTATGAGTCCAAGTTAATTGATCTAGGAACCTAATCACTTGAGTGATAATCTAGCCAACAGACACTCACTTCTATGCATGATTGTTTCTCTTTCATCCACCCTAGCTAGCATGATCCCATTCTCATCAAGTGGTATCAGAGTGCATGATTTGGATAGCTAGGTTTGTTATGCATTTGTGTGTTAGTGATTAGCATCTCCATTACAGTGATTAGTATTTCTTAATCCTTCTAATCGTTGCTTGATGACCAAGCATTGGGCACGTTCTTGAATCAAGTCCTTGGGCCACTACCCTTCTTGATAATCGACAATGATTAGTGCATTTATGTACATATGTAATTGCATTATTTTATTTTCATTAAGTGATTGCATTCTTGCTCATCTTGCATCAATAAGCCACTCCTCACTTGAGAAAAATGTATTGATTCATCGGTGTGTGTGTTCAAAGACATTATCAAGAGATTTCCATCGATTGTCTCCTTGCTCAAATCCGGCTCCGTTAATGCACCTAATCATTTGGTCAATTTTTGATCCATTAAGTGCATTCTCGGTGTGTGTAATCCCTGCAGTTTGAAACTAAGGAAGTGTGTATATGTGGATCCTTTGCTACATTGAGTCAAGGTACCTTTTATGGTAAAGGAAGAACAAAAGTGTCCTCCCTCGGTCTCAAAGGGCGGCACCAAGGATTTCAAAGGGGCATTTTTTTGTCTTTCTACACCAAAGCCAAATTGGGTTATTGCATCAGCATCACCTCGCTTTGCCTTGGTAGTCGCATCTCATCTACATGAGGCTCATTGATTGATGTCCTCCCAAATCGGCTCGTCATCACACGCTGATGTTGCTTACGACATTCAAGCCACTACATGCACCGACCAACTTCCTTTTCGCTAGCAACTTCTACTGTCCACATTGTTTTCCTCATCTCTTGGAGCTTTGCCCCTACTCCCCACGGATCCGAACAATTTTGACTGCATATGCTCGCCATCATCGTCATCACTGCAGTATGCACAGAGTAATTTGAAAATTTTAAAAGGCTTGTTTTTTTGGTAATTCTCATCAAGTTGGATCTATAGAGGGCATTTCCCCGTGCACAAGTTGAGCCGATGGCGGACGTCGAGACCTCATAAAATGTAGCTTATGCTTTCTTAGAGGTCCGCTACTGCCCATTCCTATGCACACCTTGCTCGCTGTCCGGCTTACTAAGGCAGCCTTCCCACGGGGATCCCCAAGAAGCCATTCCCACGAGCAAGCCATTCAAAGCTTCACAAAGGCAACCATTCTCATCAACATACAAAGGCGGGCTTCAAGCATTAAAGAGAAAGGTAGAAAACCTTCATCAGCGGTTTCTTCGAGCATACAAAGCAAAGTTAAAGGAGTTCAAAGCATCTTCAAGGCCTTAAGTTTTTAAGGCAAAGCCAAGATCCGCAATTATGAAGAGGGGCTTCAAAAAATCAAAGGAATTCTCTCCCTCTCTCTCTCTCTCTCCTCTCTCTCTCTCTCTCTCTCTCTCTCTCCTCTCTCTCTCATTTAAACTCCAAAAGCTTTGCAGCCAAGCACAATTTTTTGCAATGTGTGTCCACCACATCCATCATTAAGGAGGATAATGTCATTGTGCTATTGTACGGAGACCGGACATTGGCCTTGGAGAGTCTCCAAGTGCAAAGGCCGCTCCAAGGCACCATGGGGAAATTCAAAGGTTCACTTCGAGGGAAGGGCAAATTGGCAACAACATCGTTACATCCGCATTAGCAGTTCTTTCACACATCAGTATTTTTGCATTGCACTTGTTTTTTCAATAAAGCCTAATTGCACAACAAAAGGGGGGAAAGAAGCACTTGTTCAAGGGGAGGATATGAAGACAAATACCATGAAGCAGTCGAAGACAAAGCATTGAAGAAGAAGAAGGTGCTCTTGATTAAGCATTGTTTTTGCTCTTGCATTGGAGTGTGGGTCCTGGATTGGAGTGTTGTCTTTCATGTTGTAGCCCAAAGTTCAAGGGGAGGATTCCTCTGTATTGACATCTTTAGTGGATACCAGGTGTCATTCTTAGTGGATAAAGAACCTTCATTGTATTGTCCTAGTCCAAACCTCAAGGGGAGAATTGTAAGGTGTGAGCTTTGTCCTAGAGTCACTAGAGTGCGAGTCAAGGAAAAAGAGTGGAATTATCCCCACATGTATTGGTGCAAGGCTGTAGAGCCACTTAAAGCTCGTTTCCATGAATAAGCAAACCAATTCCATTTTGCATTACATCTCCCTTGTTTATGGTGAGCTTGTGATGGCTTGGCAAATACTCGATCGTGTTTATGAGTCCAAGTTAATTGATCTTGGAACCTAATTCGCTTGAGTAATAATCTAGCCAACAACACACACCAGTTGTGTGCACGATGTTTCTCTTTCATCCACCCTAGCCCATTCTCATCAAAACAGACATAACCATTCCGTGTAGAACATACCAAAACCTCTAAAATGACTCCTGGGTTGTGCAGAGCTAAGTTCGTATGAGGAAATTATGGCCAAAAATGCATTTTTGGAGCCCAAAAAGGCACCTACAGAAACCTATTTTTGCTAATCTACCACACTGTGGGTTGAATAATGTTGAGCCAGCAGAGGATCACACCCACATTTTTGCTCACACCCATCATTTTGTAACCATTGATTGTAATAAATGTCTTTCCGACATTAATTTTGATTTGAGCCATTCATTAAGTAACGGGACTCAATTGAGTTTCCAGCCTGTAATCCCGACGTAATTTCACCTGCTGATGTAAATAATTAGAGATGTTCTCACCTCCAAGGCTGAGGTATATAAGCCAAAGTTTTGTAACCTAAAAGGGGATTCAATGATTAATCAAAGGGAGTTTTTGAGCGCCGTGACTGTGTCTGAGAGAGAGTGAGAGAGAGAGAGAGTCTTATCTACTTGCTACGCGAGCTACGGAGCCGCCATTGGAGAAGCGACACCGCCATTGTGTTAGCAACGGCGAGAGCTACGCACTGATACCAAGAGTGCGCGTTATCGGCTTCTATGTGTGGTAAGTTCCTACGAGCTTCGGTGTGAGTTTTCTTCCAACTCGTGTGTCGGAATAGAGCGTGCAGCATATCTATAGAACCACAACGAGTAGAGCTACACATTAGTACCATCGGGGTCAAGTTTCGGTCACCTGTATTTTTCGGCCTGTCTTCATACGCGTTTTACCGCACAGAGTGGTTATAGGTTGATTTTGCAGTTCAAGTCTTTAGGGTGTTGTTCTTACCTAGTGTATAGACTTCCCCTTGAGTTTGAGATCGATTCAATGATTCTAGATCCTGTTTCGTATAGCATTCGTTCGTAGTACGGATTTCAGTCACTTGCGTGTTTTAGAACTTAGATTTGATTTCCTTAGTAGTGATTGTCATTAGAAGGTCGAGTAGGTGATTTGACACCACCTAGTTGTTTCCATGCGCCTGCGGGTCAAGCTCCGTCCTCGTCTGACAAATTCTGTTGTTGGTTGAGTTCTCGCTATTTAGCTTCCGCTAGCGGCGTAACCGCCTTAACATTTGGCGCCGCTGCCGGGGACGAGAGCCCTAAGTAGGTGACCTTAGACTAATCCTACGAGGTGAGTCGTATAAACTACTTTGTATACTTTAGTTAGAAAAGATCTAGGAGTGGTGGACTCCGAAGGTCTCGAGAGATACTAGGAAGTGGTGTATTCCTGGGTCTTCCGTGTTGACAGTATTTTTAGTTTAGCTTAGATCAGATTGTTTTTGATGGTGTTTAAGTGGTTGTTGACATAAAAAGCATTTGCTACTCCTTGTGTGGTAGTAAATCTCTTTATATTTTCAATTGCAAAAAATCCATTTTATGATTAGAAGTAGCTTAGGTAGGGCCTGATTTGATCCTGATCTAGAGCTATCAATTGGTGTTCTATTTGCTTGATGTGTTTGATTGCATGTTAGATCACTGAAAAAGTCGCTTTGGTAGTGAAATATGCAATAAACAAAGTTCAGAAAAATTTTCTGCGTAACTGATTGTTGCTGAGCACTTAAAAGAGCTATTGGAAGAGTTCTGTGCTGAAAAACTGGAAATCTGCAACTTTAGACATCATACGCGTATGATGTCTTAGGACCTAAACAGAGCCTAAAATGAAAATTTGACATTGCCAGAGTGTTTAGAAGGGGGGTTTTTACCCTAAGATCAACTTAAAACAAGAGCATTAACACTCAAAGAAACCCAAAAAGACAAGTCGGAGTCCAAGAAACGCAAAGAATAGGAAATTTTGGATTCAAATCTTGTTTTTACATTCAAACCTGACAAAAACACTTGAAACTCAATTATAAACATTGGAGAAGGCTTAAAACCAAAAATAGTCAAAATCTGGGACAAAAGACATCATACGCGTATAATGTCTTTTGGCACTTCCACTGCTTATTTTTGAATCTGACCTGACAAGATTGTTACAATCACTGTTGGAAGCATAAATACCAAGTTAGACCCAAATTGATGAAAAAGACATCATACGCGTATAATGTCTTTTGGCACATCCACTGCTTATTTTGATATCTGACCTGACAAGATTGTTACAAACACTGTTGGAAGCATAAATATCAAGTTTGGACCCAAATTGATGAAAAAGACATCATACGCGTATGATGTCTTTGACCTAATTTTGGACATATTTTGATACTTTGCTAACACAGATCCATTGTAATAGCTGTCTAGAGGTTATATTTCAAGTTTCATCCCATTTGGATCACAATTGACCCAAAAACAAGTCAAAAGCGGAAAATTGCCAAGAAAAGCCTAAATTAGCCATAACTTGCTCAAACAGAGTTCAAACTGAATTTTGTGAGTGGAAAGAGCATAAGGGGGCTACTGAGAGTGAGCATAACCAAAATAGTCAAAATCTGTGAAAAAAGACATCATACGCGTATAATGTCTTTTTCAGCATAACTGCGACAAAATTCTCACTTGATAAAACAGAAGTTGTCCAACTGACAAGATTAAACAATTGACCAAGTATCAATCAGTTTGGATCAATTCTGACCACAAAAACTTGGGGAAAACAAATTGCCGAGACGGAAAAGTTACAGTCCTTTAGGGGAATTGATGAATTTGAGATCGGGCAGGAATCTCCGGAATAATCAACCAAAACAAGGGGAACCAGCAAGTGTCATATCAACCGAGGGAAGTGTAAACCAAAGTTGGGTGCAACCATTAGAGCCGATCTTTGAAGGAAGTGTTTCTGATACTTCTTCGGAGAGATCTTACGAGATTTTCACCGAAAACTTGGAACACTTGAACCTGAACAACAGAGAAAATATGGCAGCAGGATCATCAAACCCTTCCGCCACAATGAAGCTATTGTTCATAAAATACCAGTACGACAATGAGCAAGGTGCCAAGATCTACAAAGATGGAATGGACCGCTATTGTGTAAAGATAGAAGATAGACCTAGTGAGTTCAAGGACTTAGTGCCTGTGAGCTATAGCGGAGATAGATATCTAGATGACGAGGGTACCATGTACTTGGTAGTCCTAAACCCTAACATTGTGGACAAGTGGGGATTGATGGGCACCAAAGCCAAATAGATGAAGAACTCGAGGAGAAAGCACCAATAATGAACTTCCCTAATGCGAGGTTAAGAAGAGAGAATGAAACTACAAGGATCAACACTGATAACATCTATGTGGGGCTATACAAATATAATAATGGGGAGCAAGATCTCTATTATAGATGTGAAGAACCCTACACCGGAGAGTTGACAGACCAAAAAAGACTTTATGTCTTTACCTACACAGAGGGATCGGAAGTGAAAATTGCCGCTTACGATAAGTATGGCAGGCAATACTCAACAATGGGCAAGAAAGAATTAGAAGGATATACATACTTTGGGGGACCACTACATCAGTATTATGTTACTTCTAGCTCACATAGACCAGCACCAACAAATGGAGTGCAAAACTCAATGACAACAGGAGGACAAAGAACTCAGGTTGCTGACTCTTTCAGTCAACCTTGGGACTCGAAGCCCGGACCAATGGGATCATTACATTCCAGAGAGTCAATGGAGACGAATCGAGGTAGTGCAGTTCCAATCCCCACCTATACCACTCCAGGTCCAAGGTTTGAAGCGGAACCATCACATTTACCTCCTAGTAGTAGATTCAGGGCGGGGAACCGACAAGGGTAACCCATGAAGTCCATGATGCTAGAGAAAGCTTTAGCCGGGACACAGGAGCAATGAGATTGGTAGCAGATCATAGACGTATGAGACCATCTCAAGTAGCCAAGTGTATGCCAAAGAAGTATGGTGGTTCAGGAGATCCGTATGCACATGTGTCACTCTTTAAGCAAGTCTTAAGAGCTGAGCAGATAACAGATTTCCATACACAATACGAGGGATTTGGTCTTACTCTAGAAGGTACGCATTGACATGGTTTCAACCAATGAACATAGGGGGATTCCATGACATTGACCATTTGCTAAGAGAGTTTGCTGAGGAATTCTCAAAACGAGGGATTAAGCACAATACGGTCTCACAAATATATGCTTTTAAACAGAGAGAACACGAAAAAGTGAAGGAAGCTTCACTTCGCTTCAAACAATACATTGAGAGATGTCCAGTACGTGAACGACCACAAGATGACAGACTATCTGTTCTCTTTATTGAGGGACTGAGGAACGACACTCTCAAGAAGGACTTGCACTTGAAAGCTTGTACAAGTTTCGAGCAAGTAACGAGAGAGGCATTGTACTTAGTGGATAACTGTACGGTTTATGGAGAGGTGTCAGCGGATACAGATTTTGCATCCAGTAGCTCCTCCTCCGTAGCGAGCGAGACTACCACTAAAAAGAATGTTCAAACAACAACCATGCCAAATGTAGAGCAAATGATAGAAGATGCTCTAAAAAGGATGGCACCATACCAAAAACCATTGCCAAAACACTGAAATGGTGTGCTATTGAACAAAAATGGACAAATCATCCAACAGAGGAGTGCTATTACAACAAAGGGTATGTAAGGGAGCGCCAGTATGCACCTCCTGCTCAATTAGCACCACCTCAGATACATCCAGTACCTCGATACCCAACGGGAAATGTACCAGGACCTATGGGGATAGAAAGACCGCAACCGGTATTGGGACAACAACCACCTTTACCAGGAGCAAGACCAGTGGGCATTAGATATGCACCAACCTTAGAGAATCAGGAAGAACAAGCCTTAGTGCCTGTTCAAGCCTATTATGAAGAATCGGGTGCACACATGTCTCCGACAGTGTATTACCCACCAGAAGAACCAAAACAACCAGAACCATGGGGCATGATGGGAATGTTGGAATACCAACAGTTACAAGTGCTTCTGATGAAGAGAGATACAATTTGGACGCAAGAACATTGATGTTCATAGCTCATGGAGGGTTAACAGGACAAAGACCATCCTATCCACAAAGGACGAATCAAATGGGACCAAGACCAGCACTAGGACCCTGTTACAAGTGTGGAGGTGACCATCTGATGAATGTTTGCCCACATACGGAAATCATTAGAATTAACGCTTATTGCACTGAGTGTGGGGTTACTCACTTCATTGAGGATTGTTCAAAGAATCCAAACAAAGTGCAAAAGACGACATTGAATATGCTAGAAACTATTCCTACCAGCAGTGGGTCTGAAAATGAAACTCTGATACCAACGCAAGTTGTTACTAGAGCTCAAGCTAAGAAAACCACTAGAGAACCTGAGAATGGAAAGTTAGCGACTGAAGTGGTTAGTCAAGGACCGCGGAGTCAGAAAAACACATGGAAAGCTAGAAAAGCACGCATGAAGTTGAGAAAAGAACGTGAAGACGCTATTCTAGCTGAGGAACTAAAGCAACTAAAGATAGATTAGAAAAACTTGAGAGTCAAAACGGGAAACGAGAGATGAGCCCGGAAAGAACGAAACAAAAGAGTATCAAAGAAACAACGAGCTTAAGCTCAGGGGGATCAGTGCTAGTCGACAAAGTACACGAACCATTGGACGCACTGATGAGAGCTTACGAAGCTAGGTTAAAGAACAACCAAACACAAGAACAGAGGTGGATGACATACCCAAACGCGGAATTGGAAAAGCAGAGACTTGAAATGTGCCAGAGAATGATCGAGACTGCACAAGCCTTATTAGAACCACCAAAAGAAACAATGAATTGTGGAAAGGAAAACCCAATTCAGCAAGAGACTATCGTTTCACGGGTAGCTGAAAAGACTCCCAGTGCACAAAAGCCTGAAAATACACAAAAGGATGACCGCATAGTATTGAACACAACCGATCAGGAGATAGAGAGTTTTCATCCAGTCATACAGAGGTCTTACGGAAGAGATGAGGATTACAATGAATTTTGGAAACAAGTGAGAGAGGCAAACTTTGCAAACGAGCTAAGTTGCCAAGCTAATCAGACAAATTGGGAAAAGGACATCAGGAATCCTCCCATAGTGGAATTTGAGGCAGGATCTCAAGTGGACTTGGATCTGCAATCTTACTGGGGAGATGGGGGCTCTGTTAGAACAATGGAGAGCAAACCTCATTCACTGAAAACCTTACCTTCATACTTAGGAGAGTATGAAGCAAAATCCGAGATTAGAGCACTTCCCTCACGAAAAATCTCATCAGAAAAAGTCATGGACTCGCAAGGATTGATAGAGATTTTGTCAACACCAGTGACATGCACTATCACTCTAGCTGAGCTTTTGAGGCTAAGACCACATATGTGGACCACTGTAGGAAAATGCTTGGAGAAATTCGGGATAAAAGATCCAACATCGAGATTGCAAGAGAGCATAGAGGAGCTGAGCAAGCCACAAAAGAACGCTAAGCCTGTACCCTTAAACAAGGTCGGAGAGTATTGCGAAGGTGAAGAGGGGAATACAACCTTACCAGTTGAATTCCAAGGAGTGAACACGATGGCAATACTAGACAGCGGAGCTGGGGTAGCCATTGCTACAAAAGAAATCTGGAAAAAATGGGGGAAACCAGCAATAAGGAAGACTAGGTTGAAACTCCAATTAGCAGATGGACACATGGAGAAACCTATGGGGTTATTAGAGAAAGTTGTAGTGACTTCTTGCGGCATTGAATACGAACATACTTTTGCTATTGTCGATTTTGGCAAGGAGAATAACTATGATATCATACTGGGAAGACCATTCATGAGACAGTTGAAAATGGTCCAGGATTGGGGCTACGATCACATATACCTGAGAAATATGGAAACCACTACACGTGTGAACCTGAAAGACCATAGCTACAAAGATGTGAACCGAACACCGGTAGAGGAGTTTGATTCAGCTACTTTGGCGGGATCCGAATTTCCAGCTTGGTTAGGTAAACCCAAGGAGTTATGGATGTGTGGAGCTTCGAAATGTGGAAGTCTGAAACGAGAAGAATGTGTTTTAGAAAGGGCTATCGAAGACGAAACTTATGTAGGAGAACCCTTTCCAGAGGACACGTTTGAACCATTAGAATGGACACACATTCTAGCAACCCTAGATGTTTGTGCAATTCCGGATGGTCCCACAACGAAATTTTGCGACAAGGACGGGTACGACGTGGTTCCGTATTTCATGTTGAGAACTGTACTCGAAAAAGAAACTGAAAAGAACGATACACTGGAAAAGGAAGATGAAGAAGAGGTGTTTCACGACATTCCCAATCATCCAGAGTGGGGAAATGAAGCAGACAACGAGTCAACGGACAATTCAAGCGGAAACGAAGAAACTATAACGGATGTCCGATTTTATGATTTTCCGAACCAAACTAAACAACGCCAGAAACACTATAGAGCAAAGAAAAAAACAAAAGGGGTTAGAACCAATCCGATGCCTAGAATAAGAGGAAAAAATCAATTCCTAATGCTAGTAAAGGCTGAAGATTGTGTTAAGGATAAGATTTCTGGAAGAATGAGAGGCAGTGATCAAAAGAGCTTACGAAAAGACAAAAGAGGCTCAAGAAATCAAGTTCAAAAGAATGGAACGAAAACTGAAACAGAAAAATCAGAAAAGAACAAGCGCAACAGAGAATACACGGAGTCCAAGTTAGAACGTAGAAACAAGTACAGAGAGCTCAAGAAAACTCTGAAAGAAGTTTGGACGACAGAAATTGAGAGTGGAGAGGACGAAAAACGCCAAAATCAAGGAAAACATGGATGTTCCCTCTCACTATAGGAAATTCACAATAGAGGATAGGAAGGTGATATTAACCCCACCTATTCGAGAGAGGAAGGAGAACGAATCTTATGACGGACCGGAGGATGCAAAAAAAGTTGATTTAGCAGCTCCAGGTGAGCCACCTAGACCGGTGTACATAGCCACAGATTTGTCTCCAGGCGAGGAAGAGAGACTTTTGAGTCTTCTCAGAGAGTATAGGGATGTGTTTGCATGGTCTTATAAGGACTTAAAGGGAGTTGACCCATCGATATGCCAACACACAATCCCACTGAAACAAGACGCAAAGCCTAGCAGACAGAGACCATACACATATAATGATACGTTTGCTAAGCGAATCAAAGAAGAGATAGATAAGCTAATGGAAGCTGAATTCATATACGAGATTGAACACACTGATTGGGTATCTCCGATTGTGGTAGTACCTAAGAAGAACGGAAAACTCCGAGTGTGTGTCAACTTAAAGAAAGTGAATGCTGCAACAATCAGGGACAATTATCCCCTGCCGATAACTGATCATGTTCTAGAGCGTGTATCAGGGAAAACAGCATACTCCTTTCTTGATGGTTTTTCAGGATATAACCAGCTAGCCATAGCACTGGAAGATCAACATAAAACAGCTTTTGCAACGGAGTGGGGAATTTATGCTTATCGGGTTATGCCTTTTGGTCTAACCAATGCTCCCGCAACCTTCCAGAGGCTGATGACGCATGCTTTCAAAGAATACTTAAGGCTGTTTCTAGAAATATACATGGATGACTTATGTGTACATTCTCTACTGAGAGATGAGCATCTAGAACACCTAAGAAAAGTATTTGAGAAATGTAGGACATATCGCATTTGTCTCAATCCTGAGAAATGTGTGTTTATGGTCCGACAGGGCAGAATTCTGGGACATATTGTCTCACAAAACGGAATATCCACGGATTTAGAGAAGATAAAAGTTATAGTGGATATGCCTAGACCAACCAATGCGAAACAAGTACAGAGCTTTATGGGACATTGTGGATATTATAGACGATTCATTTACATGTACGCTATAATAGGCCAACCACTTTACAGGCTAATAGTGAACTTTGAATGGACAGAGGAGTGTGAGGAATCATTCAAGAAATTGAAAGAGGCACTCATTACTGCTCCAGTCTTGAAATCACCAGATTGGGAGAAGATATTCCATGTGCATATAGATGCTTCGGCATATGCAATAGGATGCATTCTGGCTCAGCCAGAAGAAGGAAACATGGATTTTCCTATCTGTTACGCCAGTCGACAGCTCAACAATGCAGAGAAGAATTACACCACAACAGAGCGAGAAGGATTAGGAATGATCTATGCTGTGAAGAAATTTCGGCATTATCTTCTAGCCAACAAGTTTGTGTTTTTTACGGATCACCAAGCCTTGCTCTACCTAGTGAATAAACCATGCAATACCGGGAGAATAGTGAGATGGTTCATTATCTTACTGGAATTCGACTTCACGGTAGTAGTAAAGAAAGGAAAAACACATCTTAGAGCTGATCATCTTTCGCGATTGACGAATGGAGAAGACCCTATAGGAGTAGATGACGACATGCCAGACGCGTACTTGTTCAACATAGAAATGATACCTAAGTGGTCTCAAAATGTCGTTAACCTATTAACCTATGGAGGAGAGTTCGATAGAAGAGAATACAACCTGAAACATATTGCTATTCAGCAATCCAAGAATCTTCAATTGATTGCAGGAAGGTTGTATCAATTGGGAAATGATCATGTTTTACGACTATGCATCAATCCTGAGGAATATAATATATATCTGCGCGAAGCACATGTTCAGGAATGTGCATTTCATTGTTCAAGAAGGAACACATATAGGAATTTGTTACAATTGGGAGTCTATTGGCCAGGAATGAAAGAAAGCGTACATGAATATGTCACTGTATGTATTGTATGTTCATCAAAACCGCCAGCCGAGTATTCACATTATATCAGATAATGATCGCTCCAGAATGGAGTCAGTATATTGTTGAATATCTCACAAATAGAACTTTCCCAGAAGGAACGTCAAAAGCTCGTCAGAAATCTGTAGAGACAGAAGCTAGAGATTACGCTTTAATAGGAGATCAACTCTATAAGAGAGGTAAAGACAACCAGCTTAGGATTTGCGCATCAGAGTCTGAGTATGTGATAATCCTGGAGCAAGCTCATGGAGGAGTAGGTGGAGGCCATTTCTCAGGTGATAAGACAGCAAAACTTGTCTTAGCCGCAGGAATATGGTGGCCAACATTACATATGGACGCTGAGGAATACGTTAAACGGTGTGATGACTGTCAGCGGACCAAAGTACCACTTAAAAGAGATGATATGCCGCTTAGACCAATGATGGGGGCAAGAGCTTTTGCAAAATGGGGGATTGATTATGTCGGACCCATTTCACCTCCTGCATATAAGACTCATGCACAATACATCATTGTGGCTACAGACTATCTAACAAAGTGGGTCGAAGCAAAGGCAACTCAAAAAGCAGATGCCAGGACCACGGCACAATTTCTATATGAATACGTCTTTGTACGATATGGATTGCCAATAGAAATTGTGAGTGATCGAGGCACACATTTCATAAATGAAGTGATAGAGATCCTTCTAGATGAATTCATGGTAATCCATAGGAAATCAGCCCCGTATCATCCACAAGCAAACGGACAAGCTGAAGCAACAAACAAAACCATATGCACGGTCCTCACGAAGATTGTATCTGAGTCGAGAACTGACTGGGACCAAAAGTTGCATTCAACATTATGGGCATATAGGGTAGCATATAAAACATCAATAGGAACGACCCCATATAACATGGTTTTTGGGCTAAATGCTATCTTGCCAATAGAATTCTTGATTTCAACCTTAAGGGTGGCTAAGGATCTAGAGTGGACAGGGCACGAGCTCTCTGATAGAATAGATGACCTGGAAAAGCTAGATGAGCTTCGCCTAAAAGCAGTAGCTTCCATCTACGCTCAAAAAAGGCGACAAAAGGAATTTTTTGATAAGCATGTGCGGACTAAAGAGTTTAAAGTTGGGGACTATGTCCTAGTTTACACTCTGAAACAGCATGCTAAGAAGCTTAAAAAGCGAGGGATGGGACCTCTGGTGATTAAAGATCTATCACCAAGTGGAGCCGTCAAGCTTGCTACATTAGACGGAGAAGAAATGCCCAATTGGATTAGTGGATGCAGAGTGAAAAAGTATCTGTTGCCGCTAACACAAGACATGCTTCTCAAAATACATCAAGAAAAGCTGCGTGTCCAGAAAAAGAAAAAGATTGAGGAGGAAGCGCAAGCCGAGGCGAAGGAAAGAATGGAGAAAAGAAGACTACTGCGTCAGAAACAGCGCAATGAAGGAGCAATACGAATAAACGCAGTCAGTATAACAGAAATGGATAATGACAAAGAAGAACCCATCATTGAATGCAAAGTAGGAACCAACCAAATCAAAGCCAGAGCACTATTGGATTCAGGAGCTCAAGCTAACCTACTTTCACTCAGTTTGTATAGACAATTGACAAATGACACTAAACTACAAACTGCCAAGCAAGAGTTAAAGAGTTACTCTGAGAATTCAATCAAAACTGTCGGATGCACAGTTTTACATATACAGATTAACCAATATGTGTATCCTCATATGTTTTACGTGGTTGAAGACCAAGCTACACAACATCCATTATTGCTAGGACAACCATGGCAGAAGCAATACAATGCAATGATTGACTGGAGTTCTAAATCAGTGCTTATCAAATACGAAGGTGAAAGTCAATCAGTTAAGTTCACCAAAGGAGCAGAGCCAACTCCAAAGGAAGAATCCACGAACAAGGGCAAACAACAAACAGAGAAAAAGAAGAAGCAATGGCAACCAAAAGTTTCTATACAACCGGATTACTCTTCGACGAGGAATTCTCAACAGTGGATAAGGAAGACAAGCAATAATATAACAGCTCAACCTTGGAAAAAAACGGAGTCAAAGTTGGTATGGAGACCAAAAAAGGTGGTGCCAGAAAACACAAACAGAGTCTTCAATACCAGACAACAGAGTGATCCCCGACAATCAAGGACAGTGAAACAGATCTGGATTCCAAAGAAGTTCATGACGGCACAAAGCTATAGCAAGCAAATTTGGATCCCAAAGATTTGTAAACAGGAACTCCCTTCAATACAATCAACGGAAACTCCTAGGTATTTCAAGGCGAGGAAATCAACACACAGAACAAAGCAGGTTTGGGTCGCAAAGAGTTTGTGGCAAGCACAAGCAAAGCGGAGCAGATTTGGATTGTGAAAAAAGACAACAAGGTAATGAAGAATCCATCTACTGATTCTACTACCGAAGTGCCAAAACCAACCCAAAACCCGACCACCAATCCTTCAATCAAACAAAGAGCAGCTTTATTGGAAAGAATGTTGTATCATCGCTCTACAATTGCATTGGGAACTTATGACCAAAACAACTACAATGCTTCACCCACAGACACTTCATAGTCGTCCGGGAGGACTCAGACTAGGAGGGGGGGAGGTATACAGGAGCTACAAAGCAGCTACAAGCGGGAAAAACAAAGAAAAACAAAAATTATATTACAAGGGCAGTGTCTTACATGATTTTGCAATTTTTTATGTTTGATTGCGGATATTGATAATATTTATGCCCTTATATACCTTGTTTTGCAACAAGAAGAGATCAAATGATGAATTTGGGTCTCTAGATGTGTAAATATCACTAAATAAGAGTGTTTTTGGAGCTAAAAAGTGGAAAAAAGTGGTAATCCAAGTCCAAAAATCACAAAGAAGTGTATATTCATATACACAGGGTTACCAGCTATTTATCGTGTATGTTTGGAATTTTTTGGCTTCAATTTGCTATTTTCCTTTATTTTTTATGATTTTCTTAATAAAAGTAAAAGAAAAATAAAAAAGCAGGTGAAATGAGATCGGAAAAAAGAAAAGAATAGACGGTGATGATCCTAATGACAAGGGCAACCCAGGTAAAAATTGGGTACAATTCTGAAAAAGTTGCGGAAAGCCCGAAATGACAGAATTTTGGCAAAGTGGACAGATTTCTCAGAAACAGGTCAAACGGAGTCCAAATTGAGAAATTTCAAATCCTAAAGTGCATTTCACGACGAGATAGGAGCACATGTCAAATTTGGTAACAAGTGATCCGGGAAGCCCGAAGTTAAGTATTTTTCACTTCACTATCAAGCTCATTTCCACTATTACCTTCTTGGAGAGAGCAAAGAGCACACAGGAGCATCCGACCTTCTACCGCCTTCTACGACTGCTACGAGAGCTCAGAGGACACCAGACATGAGAGGTAGACTCGTTGCCATAAGCTTTTGATGCTTATCGTTAACTTTTGTCGCGAAAACTCACCAAAACCAAGAAACAAGAGCAGACGGGGAATGGGGAAGAACGCTAGGTAGGGGCACAACCGCCTAACCAAACTTTGCAAGAACTTAGAGGTGGGTTACCCTAACATAGAGGATGAGTTTCTAGCACTCAAAGCTCGAGAAAGAACGACTGGAAAAACCCTAGGTCAACAGAGCCTGCAAGAGGCAAACAGAAAAAAGTTGTCGGAACGACACAAAACTTCTCAGGAAGCTTAACAACATCGAGGGCAATGCAACCATGGAGTATCTCCGGGTTTGGATCACCAAAAGTAGGTCGGAACAACCGATTCGGCTGCGGACACACAAAGCGTCATTTTGGCATAACGGCTAAAATTGACGACCAAATGACATGAAACTTCACAAGCAGTTTCAACTATACATGGATGACTTATGTTTGCAAGCAAAACCCAAAAGAAAGCTGATTCACTTACCGATGGTGAAAAAGACGCTTTCGGGCAACCAAATGGAGAAAGATGGAGAACGGGGAGCCAAAGTCAAGTTCAACCAAATGGATGGCTTCACAACATATCCAATGAGCTGGAAATGCAACTCTCAAGAAGAAAAGTTGAAGAAATTCAACTCCAAGGCAAAAAGACGACTTCGGAGACTGAAATGCCTATAAGGGGGCTTTTTAGCTAAACTGATGACTTTTTAAGTTGAAAACTAGTTAGCAGGGCTTAGGGCACTAGCACAAAGCATTCTTTGCACAAAAAGACCAACATTTCAAGAAAAGACATCATACGCGTATGATGTCTCACAGCATGATTTTCACATCCATTTCAACATTTGAGTGCATAGCCTCATTCCACATGTTAATCACATCCTATGAACCAAGTATCATGAGAATTGGAGTTAGAAAACCCAAGGAAAACCAAAAAGACGCAAAGTAGGCCATAAAATTGATTTTTGGTCCTAATTTTGTCAAAATAACTCCAAACTCATTGAAACTTTGTAGGATTGTTGATTAACACATCTACAAGCTATCTGGAACCAAAAAGCACCATTTTGACACAAAAGACATCATACGCGTATGATGTCTATTTGCACTTACAGAGCCAAAAATGCTCATTTGTCATCATACATCCATTATATATATCTAATACATGCTACATATGAAGTTTGGAACCATTTGGTCAAGTGGATCACCCCATTAGCCCAATTAAGAGAAAATCCTTCATACAAAGCCTATTTTTGTCCCAAATCCAACATATTCAAGTCCAAACCAAGATTTGAGTATAAACAGTCCTTCACTAGCACATGGAGAGTCCACAGAACCAATCCCATGAAAAATTGATGAAAAAGACATCATACGCGTATGATGTCTCCAGAGCCATTTTTAGCCCAAATTCTATCCAAACTTGATAAATCCACTGAATAAGCCTATCTAAAGCCAAAACCAAGCTTATAGAGAAAATTGGTCCAAAAATGCACTAAAAGACATCATACGCGTATGATGTCTCACTATGTGATTTTGGCACCTCAGGGCTTCAACCACCAAACAGAAGTGTTCTACATGCCATTTGAAAGTAATCCACCAAGTTTTATCCAATTTGGATCATAAAATCCATTTCCCTTTCAAAATTTTGCCAAGAGCCTGAATTGGACTAAACTGGCCAAAACTTGACCAAATGGGATCCAAACTCAAATCCAAGCATATGACACTCATGTATACACTATCAGCTACAAGCACAACCAATATGAAGTCATTTTGACACAAAAGACATCATACGCGTATGATGTCTCCAGCATGATTTTGAGCCCAGTTTGCATATTTTTTCACCTACATTGCATCCTTAGGCCCTGAATAGCTCATGTTTCAATTTTCAAGTCATTTGAATAGTTAAAAGCTTCATTTCGGCTTTCAGTACTAAAAAGACGCTAACTTCTGAAATTGGAGTTACAGGATCCATGGATTCCGCTAAGTCATCGGCAACTAAGAGAAAAAGACCAACCATCAAGGATGCTCTTGCAGAAGCAGAACCTTTTGATATTCCAACAGAAACCCTCAAGCCAACCAAGACTTGGGTGGAGGAAGCAGTACTAGAAAAAGAGGGAATAAAGATCTACCAGGGGACTTTCAGAGATCCTCAAGGGCAATCGGTCGATGTACCTATGATCCCACGAGAATTAGTGGATTATAGCAGATCAGAGAACATAAGCAGATACCTGGAAAAGGCTGACTTACACAGGTTCTTCACCTCGAGACCATCAGGTGTAGACACAAGAAGAGTGTATGAGTTGGCAACATCCATTCAGAAGGATGGGAAAGCCACGTTGACAGCCATGGATGGAGAAACAGTTGAAGTACAGATCACTCCACAGCTCATTGCAGATGCATTGAAGCTGCACAACAAAGGGAGTTCTGTCAGAGAAAGAAGGGAGGCCATAGAGGTCTATGGATCAAAGAAACAAAATACAACCTACGGAGATATGGCAGATCAACGAGCGGCAACCCTTTGCCGGTTATACAACCAGTTTTTCCATGTGTGCAGTAAAAGACCGCAGAAGTATACTACACCACCCCATGCCATTGCGACAACCATCACATGGGCACTGAAGAGCAACATGCCAAAAGAGGTGAATTATGCTCAATACATCCACGAGCAAGTAATCGCCATGCACAACCAGAAGCCAAAGTACATAGGAGGAGGAGAAATCCTAACAAGAATAGCTTATGAAGCTATTGGAGCTAGGGATCAAGGGCCACAGATTCCCTCCCAGAATGAGTGGCTTAGAGAAGCCGATGAGGAGGAAGAACAGCAAGAAGTATCCAAGAGGGCGTCCACAAGAGCACGCCGAAAACTAGAAATAGTTTCAGAACCTGAGAGGCCGTGGACGAGCCGCTCAAGAAGAAAGTGAAGAAGAAGGCCGATCCCAAGCAAACCAAAAGTCAAAAAGCCGCAAGAATGGAAAGGCTGGTGGAGCAGTTTAGAGCGGAAAGAGCTCTAAAGGGGGACTTTGAAGAAATGTGGGTGCCAGACCCCAGTAAAGTCGGAACCAGCTCAGCCAGGCCACATGTTGATCAATATGATCAATATATTAGAGCTTATGAGGAGTCGGAGGCCATACTGGAGCAGCAACCTGTCGAGCCTTATACTGAAGAGGAAGTACAACTTTTAAAAGCTGAGCTGCAAAAGGACGACAAGGGAAGAAGAAAGTAGATGAGTCTACTGAACCTCAAGAGAAAGACGGGCAAGCAAACAAAGGGAAAGCCAAGATGACTGAGGACAATCAGCCCTCTTTTACTGTTGTACCAAGCCCGAAGAAGATGGAAATTATTGTGGAGGAAACCACAATAGAAATGGAAACAGAAATTATGGAAAAACCGGAGGCCGGGACCAAGGAAAAGGAGATAGATCCAGTTCAGCAAAAGAAAGATGATTATGAGGATCTGGTAGCGATCGGATACAGTGAAGAAGAGGCCCTGGAGGCAGTTTATGGGATATCCCTACGGAAACAAGATGATCGGAAAGGGACGAAGGAAAAGACAAAGGGTACAATGGAGAGTGAAGGGAAAATGGACGAGCCGAAGCCATTGGAGGTGGTGGCAGAAAGAGCTGTCAAGTTGACAGATGAAGATGAAAAAGACATGCACATGGTGCATGAACTGCTCAGCAAGATTAAAGAAAGATCCAGAGCAAAGGAAGTAGCACTTGAGACAGCAAAACAAAAGGAAGCAGAGTTGCAGAAGAAGTTAGAGAATGCTATGACTGAATCTGAAAGTCATAAAGCATCACTCTACGACGCAGAAAACGAGAGGGACGGCTTGATACTCCAACTAGCCGAAGCTTCAAGAGAGGTAACAAGTTCACAGGAAGCAAAGGAGCGAATAGAAGATGAGCTGGAGGCAGCCAAGGATGAGCTCATTGAGCTAAGGGAAAGAGTCGAACTTCAAGAAAGGACAATCATGAGACTCAGGACCACCCCTAGAGCTAGCAGAGCAGGAACAGAACAAGAGGGAGCCCTCGTACCAGCTCTGGAAGAGCAGGTCAGAAGTTTGCAAAGAGAGCTGAGGTTAGAGCAAGTGCAAAGATTGCACATGGCGGAGGGATCATTGGCTGCAGAGGAGAGGCTCACATCAGAAAACCAAACACTAAGGACAGAAAATGAGGCCCTCCGCAAACAGCTCCAAGACCTCCAAGAGCAACAAAGAAGAGAAACAGAGACACCACAAGAAGAAGCAGGGGGAGCAGCCATAGAGCTACCAGAAACTGGAGAGGCAACCACAATCGAAGATCCAGCCCCAGTTCAAGAAGTGGCCTCGACTTCAGGAATCTCTGAAGAGAAGAACAAAGGCTCCAGGACCAAATAGAAAAGTCAACAGAGGAAAGTGCCAAGGCGGAAATGGAATGGGAAAGGAGACTCCTCATCTCCATTAGACTTCAAGGTTTAGACACAAAAGTGCTCCACGAAGAGTGGATGCAACCCAGCCTGCCTTTCCCTCTGATGAAATTTGAAGTGATAAAGACGAAAAAGAGAATAGAGGAGGAGCAGTATGTCGCTCTTTACGAAGGCGACATCACAAAGGATGAACAATCAAAGAAGATTGTAGATTCTCAACCTAAATGGAGGAAAGGTTGGCTGAACAAATACCCAGCCTACCTCATCTACTTGGTAGAGGCTCCAAAGGAGATTCGGGAGGATGCAACCTTCTGCCCGGTGCCAAGAGTCAGAAGCTGGAAAGAGCATGGCAGGATTGCAGAAAAGAAGCCAAATTGGCTTAATTACCCAAGGATGCCAGGACCAAAGGAAGGAGAGAGAATAGGTAAAGCCTACATGGTGAAAACCCTAACGGGCACCATCAAACTCTTTACTGGCTCTCCTGACCTTTCGTGTCAGATGCTAAAGAAAATCTGCAGGACTCTCTTAGCATGCATTGAAGTGTTCGCGCCAGATAAAGCCACGACCTCGAGTCTACTATCGACGGCCGACACAGTGACGGATATGATGTATGATCTTTCATTGCAGCCATCACCAAAGGTGTTACATCTCTTATACCAAAGAATTATGTTTTTGCCTAGCTTCCACATGCAAACATTCGAAGAAGCTTTCTACACCGGCTTTTTCACTCACGAAAGCAAAATATTCGGCCCAACCTTGACCATCGGCAACCTACGCTACGAATCACATTTGCAGATGCTCAAGACGACAGGACTCTATTGATCAAGCCTCAAAGTCATGTCAGGGACGACATGAACGCGGAGGGGGGGAGTGTTGAGCCAGCAGAGGATCACACCCACATTTTTGCTCACACCCATCATTTTGTAACCATTGATTGTAATAAATGTCTTTCCGACATTAATTTTGATTTGAGCCATTCATTAAGTAACGGGACTCAATTGAGTTTCCAGCCTGTAATCCCGACGTAATTTCACCTGCTGATGTAAATAATTAGAGATGTTCTCACCTCCAAGGCTGAGGTATATAAGCCAAAGTTTTGTAACCTAAAAGGGGATTCAATGATTAATCAAAGGGAGTTTTTGAGCGCCGTGACTGTGTCTGAGAGAGAGTGAGAGAGAGAGAGAGTCTTATCTACTTGCTACGCGAGCTACGGAGCCGCCATTGGAGAAGCGACACCGCCATTGTGTTAGCAACGGCGAGAGCTACGCACTGATACCAAGAGTGCGCGTTATCGGCTTCTATGTGTGGTAAGTTCCTACGAGCTTCGGTGTGAGTTTTCTTCCAACTCGTGTGTCGGAATAGAGCGTGCAGCATATCTATAGAACCACAACGAGTAGAGCTACACATTAGTACCATCGGGGTCAAGTTTCGGTCACCTGTATTTTTCGGCCTGTCTTCATACGCGTTTACCGCACAGAGTGGTTATAGGTTGATTTTGCAGTTCAAGTCTTTAGGGTGTTGTTCTTACCTAGTGTATAGACTTCCCCTTGAGTTTGAGATCATTCAATGATTCTAGATCCTGTTTCGTATAGCATTCGTTCGTAGTACGAATTTCAGTCACTTGCGTGTTTTAGAACTTAGATTTGATTTCCTTAGTAGTGATTGTCATTAGAAAGTCGAGTAGGTGATTTGACACCCACCTAGTTGTTTCCATGCGCCTGCGGGTCAAGCTCCGTCCTCGTCTGACAAATTCTGTTGTTGGTTGAGTTCTCGCTATTTAGCTTCCGCTAGCGGCGTAACCGCCTTAACAAATAACCACAAAAAATGGTCTCAAATCTCAATAAAATCAGCTCCTGAAGTAGTGAAACCCAATTTGAAAATCTCAGCTTCACAATCCATACATGGCTGCAAATTTTCTACTTCAAATTCTATTGTAAGTACATCAATGCACTCCAATGTGTGTGCAATCAAACGAGAGCACTCTACCTAAATACGCTCCTACGTAACCACTCAAGAAAGGCTACAAATTAGTGAAGGAGTACGAGAAGAAGTGTGACGCGAGAGAGAGTGCGAGAAGAAGAGCACGACGATATGGTGAACTCGCTCTACTGTAATGTGCAGATCATAGTGAGTTCTTATTAGGTTTTTACAAAAGAATATGTATACATACCTGGCGGCCCGCCCACTTACCTGGGCGACCACATTGGGCTTTATACCCCAACAACCTCCCACTTAAAGTCCAATGTGATACTTTAAGTGTGAGAGAAGCTACTATACAAGCTAATATACAAGAGATGTAGAGAAGTGATGTACTACCCTACACCTAACTGCTTGCGAAAATGGGCAAAGCTCTCTGAGGGAAGTCCTTTTGTAAGTAGATCAGCAGGATTTTCTGTGGTGTGAGCTTTGACAAGCTGAAGTTGCTTATCCTCGAGCATTTCCCTGATGAAATGATACTTCACATCCACATGCTTTGTCTTTGAGTGATAAACTGGATTGCGAGCCAATTGTATAGCACTTTGACTATCACAATATAACACAGGCATCTCTTCTTTGATTCCCAAATCTGTTACTAGTTGATTAAGCCAAATTGATTCTTTGCATGCCTCTGATGCTGCAACATATTCAGCCTCTATAGTAGACTGAGTTACACAATCTTGTAATCTAGAACGCCATGATATTGCTCCACCAGCCAATGTAAAGACATACCCTGACGTAGACCTTCGGTTGTCTAAGTCACCTGCATAATCTGAGTCTGCTATCTCTGGCGACGACACCCATGAAACATATGATTGAGTCGCTTTCACATTCAAAAACGACAATTAAGAACAAAAGAAATGGGAAAAAATCTGCCTGGATTCAGAGATTAAATGACTGCGAGCGAGAGAGAGAGAGACTCTCTCTCTCTCCTTCCTTTCGAATTCCAGAGTAGGCGGTCGCCTACACCACTGCATGGTCAAGACTCACGGCTCGACTCAGTTTAGTTCACTCGTCTGTAGTGTTCGGGAAAAATGTGTCTCAGCATAATATTGTGCCGTTTTCAAATTCAAAAATGTCGGTTGAGGCAAGGGGAAAATGAGAAATTTCGCCCCTAAATAGCGAAAAATAGTTTTAAAAACCCAAAAAATAAACCTAAGTTTTTAAAATTTCCTCTTGGCAAATTCAAGAAAAGGAATTTTGTATGTTTGGAAAAATGATTTTCCCGAAACATTGCTCGTCTGAGGTCTCCTCTCTCTCTCTCTCTCTCTCTCTCTCTCTCTCTCTCTCTCTCTCTCTCTCTCTCTCTCTCTCTCTCTCTCTCTCTCTCTCTCTCTCTCTCTCTCTCTCTCTCTACGTGCGTCAATGTTGAGAGTCAATTCAGCAGTCCTACGGCATGGATCGAGATGCAGCATTCAAAGCGGCCCTACGACCTCTCTCTCTCTCTCTCTCTCTCTCTCTCTCTCTCTCTCTCACCCACCGTGTCGCCGTTTGGAAAAATGATTTTCTCGGAATATTGCTCGCCTGAGGTCTCTCTCTCTCTCTCTCTCTCTCTCTCTCTCTCCTCTCTCTCTCTCTCTCTCTCTCTCTCTCTCTCGCCTACTGAGTCGCCGGAGCTACAGTCTCTCTGTTCACGTGATCGCCCGTGCCGCCGGGCGTTAGGGCACACTTGCCAGACTTAGCTCCTAGTGTGTCGGATTGAGGTACAGCTGACGTGTGGCAGGGAGGGGGACCGGAATCACTCCCCCCATTATACTTAGTATAGATTATGTTATGCTAAGCAAGAAGAGTGATGGTAAGTGAGGAACTATTTCTTTCTCCTATGGATGATTCTTATTCCTCTTCCCTACCCTTATTCCCCACTAGCTCTCTCCACCTTCGATGGTGTTTGAGGCCTTGGGACTGAGGCTTGGGATAGTTAATGCTTTTTGCAAAGTTTATGTTTTGCTTGTGATGCATGAAGCTTTCCATCTGCATTGCATCACCTAGGTCACAAGGAACACAAAGATTGTATTGTTTCAAGTCTCTCTTGATGGGAGAATCTATAATACAAACGCCTTTTGGAGGGGGGACCGGCTCTAAGTAAATCCGGTCCTCAACTATTGTCATGTTCTTTAATACTCTCTCTCTTGCAAAAGTATTGTTCATGCTAGGTTAATTAAGTACTATGTTTATGTTGCTACCATCAATGAAGTTCACCCTCTATGTTCTCAAAGTAACCTTGCAAAAATGCACTTCACATTAGCTACGCTCGCAGTGCGATGCTTAAAAGTGAAAATCCACGGCGTTGCTATGGGCGTCACTATTTTCTTTGTTGCATAGCGACGCCTATAGCAATGCCCCCATAGCGACGCCGACATGGGTAAAAAATAAACCGAGAGCGCCAAAAACTCAGATCTCAAATCTGAGTTTTGGCGCTCTAGCGAAATAGGTAAACCCGCGCTCTCCCTCTCTCTCTCTCTCTCTCTCTCTCTCTCTCTCTCTCTCTCTTCTCCACACACACACACACACACACGAGGAGAGAAAGGAGAGCCAGGTATGCTCCTTCCCTCTCCTCTCTCTCATGTTCCCTTCCCCTCTTTCTCTCTCTCCCTCTCCCTCTCTCTCTCTCTCTCTCACACACACAATGTGTGTACTCTCTCTCTCTCTCTCTCTCTCTCTCTCTCTCTCTCTCTCTCTCTCTCTCTCTCTCTCTCAAAGACACAATGTGTGTGTGTGACATTGCACACCTGAGCACATTCTTACCTTCCTACCCACCGACGGTTTCTTGCCTTACTACAGGCTCCTCCATGTGCTTTAGATAGCATTGTTCCCCCCTTTGTGTAGCTCCTATAGTCATCCATTCCATGGCTTTGTGCAATGCCCAATTGGTAGGACTCGATGAACGAGAGAGAGAGAGAGAGAAGAGAGAGAGAGAGAGAGAGAGAGAGAGAGAGAGAGAGAAGATGCAATTTTTCGTAATACGATGGGAGAGAAAGTCTACAGTAGTGTAGAGAGTGTACATGGGTATGGTGATAGAGTTGGGTTTGGACCATGGCATGTGCTTCTACTTTCTCTCTGATCGACAATGATCATACACTTGGCATCTCTCACTCACACATCTTGAACGAGGACCCCCGCGTGGAAAATCATGTGACCCACTGAAGGTTTATGCACTATTTTTCTCTATTTCGGAGTGGAGTTTCACCTCTTCCCCTCGCTCTCAACCATCATTTTTGAAATTGAAAACGGCATGATATTAAGGCGAGACACATTTTTCACGAACATTGATCGCAAGTCTCATATATGAGAGAGTAGAAAAAGATCTTTGTGTTCCATAACAATCTTGTGTGTGTGTGTGTGTGTGTGTGTGTGTGTGTGAGAGAGAGAGAGAGAGAGAGAGAGAGAGAGAGAGAGAGAGAGAGAGAGAGAGAGCTGCATGCGAAATGCAATGTATGTATGGTGCGAGAGAGTTTTGGAGGCAAGAACGAGCAAGAATTGAGGGTTTAAACAAGGGAAGAAGGAAGGTGCCTAATTCTAGAAGAGTGGAGGCTATAGCGGGGCTGAAATTGGCAGGGAAGCGACAAAGAGAACGATTGATGAATAGAAAGAAGGAAACGGAAAACTTTAAATTGGCATGAGAGAGAGAAAGAGGTGGTTGCCATTGCTGTCGTTGTTTCCCCTCCCCCCACGTGAAGAAAACAGTCTGCTTACGGGTGTGACCTAGGCTTGCAGCCAATAAAACACAAAGCGAGCTCGAGTTTAAAAACTAGGAGGAG